>NC_142737.1:28359947-28649947 GCF_051943395.1 Hippocampus bargibanti
GTCTTCCCATGCTGGTATCCCACCTCCTGTAGCATAACAAAAGATCAGTTGTGTGATTTTCAGCCGATTGGTGAAAGAACAGCGGCGGACAAGAATACTGACAGCAATTTCGTCAAACTTGCCAAACTCCAGTGTGCCGTAGCGATCGATGGGAGGCCGGATGTATTCACAGTATTCACTGTCTTTCACCAACTCCAGTTGTTGGACGCAACAAACATAAGCAAGACGTGTTTGGATCTCCGCCATATTTAGGACCTAGGGTGTGGGGTTAAGAGGTTGGTGACTCTCATTGTATGCAGTACACAAAAGTAGAGAGGTTCTTAAATGGTTCTGAAATGGTGGTACGCGTACAAGAAGGCACCTCTGGGCCTTCTTGTACGCCCATATTTATACGCCTATATTTATAAAGGAGCATCCATGAAACAAAAGAGCTTGATCACAGTACTGTAGTTGATTCACGGCCACCAACAGCGACTAAGTGACGCACAAGATCAAGTATCTCACTAAAAACCAAGCTCAGTATGAAAAGGGAATATTTGGTGTTGACGGTTGGTAATGTTGTCAGTCCTGTTATTAATTCATTAGCTAATTGTTTTTTTACACCAGACTCAGATTTATGTTTAAAATCAAGTGGATAACTTCTTTGTGAGAAGAGATCCCAAAAGAAGGCACTTTACATTGATTACCATTTTGATGTGCACAAAAATTTAGTTGCAATTCATTTTATCTTTGCTTTCTTTTTTTAAAGTTATATATTTTTGTCCCGTCTTTAAATAGTTCTATCGAATGTTGGCACAGCACTCTGTTTTGTTTGTTTGTTTGTTTTTTGGTGCAAAAATGCTTGCCTTGGCTCAAAGGTAATACACAGCATAGTCATGATCTGGTTGGCGACCAACGAGGGGCGCTGTCGGCCCCGCCTGCACCTGCACAGGTGCTGGTCGTCCCGATCAGATTGGCGACCAACAGGTAGCGACGTCAGCCCTGCCTGCAGCCTCGCAGGTGCTGTTCGTTTTAATCACTGACACATAAAAGGACACCCGGCACGACCATCCGGTGTCGGTTCATTGTTTGCTGCTTGTTTGCTGCATGCATTGTGTATGTGTTTGTTTAACCTTGGCAGACTTTTACTTTTGGTCTTCTTTTGCTACTTTGTATTTTTTCCATTCAGATGATTTTGATGTTTTACATTTTGTTCCTGCTGACCTTTATTTTAATACAATTTGTCAAACAACCTTCTGCTCCCTCCTGCCTGCTTTTTGGGATCCACACCCGCCATCACCACCTTGCAAACCGTGACAGAATGAACCGACCAACCATCGGATCCCGCAGGTACATCGGACCCGTCTCATTTCCACCCTGTGCCTGGCAATGCTACGTCCACGTTAGCAAATGCCTCGTCGAGTTTGAATTGCGTCACTCGACGAGCCGTAACGTCCACGTAAACGTCCGGCCGAGACCTCCATCCAGGTGGCCGTCCAGGGTGACACTGGGTGTCTGGCAGTGCACGCCCACGTCCAGCCACGCTGTCGTCGTGCATGACGAATTGAGTCTCATCCACGACGAGCCGTGCAACGTCCGCGTCGTCAGTCCGAGACCCCACTCACCGCTGGATCCCGGAGCGACTCAGGACTGGTCTCGTTTCCCCGATGCCGGGCAGTTCACGCCCACGTCGGCGTCCGGCCGACACCTGGTCCCATACGGCCGTACGGGGTACCATTCTGCGCCTGGCAGTTCGACGTCCACGTTGAGCCATGCGCCGTTGCGTGAACGTGCAAGAGGGATCGCACTCACGCCCACGACGATCCGTGCCGCGTCTTCGTCCACCCCTGGCCGAGTCCCGTTCCCATCAGGCCGCTGCCCGTCGTATGCTGTAGAGGCAGCGGTTGCCGTCTCCACCATTGTTCCCTGGCGAGTGGACCTTTTGGGAGACTGTTGGGACTTCTGGAAGCAGCCCCTTGAAGGGGGGGTACTGTCATGATCTGGTTGGCGACCATCGGGGGTGCTGTCGGCCCCGCCTGCACCTGCACAGGTGCTGGTCGTCCCGATCAGATTGGCGACCAACGGGTAGCGACGTCAGCCCTGCCTGCAGCCTCGCAGGTGCTGGTCGTTTTAATCACTGACACTTAAAAGGACACCCGGCACGACCATCCGGTGTCGGTTCATTGTTTGCTGCTTGTTTGCTGCATGCATTGTGTATGTGTTTAACCTTGGCGGACTTTTACTTTTGGTCTTCTTTTGCTACTTTGTATTTTTTCCATTCAGATGATTTTGATGTTTTACATTTTGTTCCTGCTGACCTTTATTTTAATACAATTTGTCAAACAACATCCTGCTCCCTCCTGCCTGCTTTTTGGGATCCGCACCCGCCATCACCACCTTGCAAACCGTGACAAGCATATGGAGTATACTATATTGTTGTCTAAGCACCTCCTCAATGGATTCAAAACAAACCAAACAAAGCACAAAAATGAAAGTCGTTTGAATAGTATAATGAATCAGTGTCCTCCATCTAACCCGGTTTTGTGCATCCTGTTCTCTCACACCAGCTACATTCATGTCCTCTTTGATAACACCCATACACCTCCTCTTTGGATATAGTCTCTCTCTCCTCTGGACATGTCAAAACCATCTCGGTCGGGCCTCTCGGACTTTCCCTCCAAAGCCTCTAATATGAGTTGTCCCTTTGATATACTCATTCCTGATCCTATCCAACCTGGTCACTCCCAAAGAAAACTTCAACATGCTCAGCTCTGCTCCCTCCAGCCCTGCTTCCTGTCTTTTCTTCAGTGGCACTGTGTGCAGTTCAAACATCATGGCTGGTCTCACCACCGTTTTATACACCTCTCATCACACCTGACATTTTTCTCCAGCCGTTACAGCCTGCCTGGACACGATTCTTCACCTCTTTTCCACATTTTCCATTGCTCTGGACAGTTGACAAGTACTTAAAATCCTCCACCTTCTTTATCTCTACTTGGATCCCTCTCATTCACACACATATATTCCGTCTTGCTGCGAGTGATCTTCATTCCTCTCCTTACCAGGGCATACCTCCACCTCTCTAGTTTCTCCCCCACCTGTTCCTGTCCCCACAATGTCATCTGCAAACATCATAGTCCAAGGAGATTCTTGTCTAACATCGTCTGTCAGCCTGTCCATCACCATAGTGAATAAAGTATAGTACGGTAATGATTCAGATACCTTGACTTTCTCAGCAAGAGGGTTGAATCGTTTCCACAGAAGCCACCACCCATTCAGGGAATCACCGTAGTTGGTCAAGTTGGTTTCATCTTGGCTTCCAACATCTACAGCAATCACAACTTTGGCACCCATCGAACGAGCCACATCAGCTGAAATCCAATCAAAAAATGAAATGATTTGGGATGGATAGAAAAGTCAAATATAAACAATGATGGCCATTAAACAATAATAATACAAAAGTTAATGTCTCATCCGAGGGAAACCAAGAAAATAAGCGTAACAAAAAGATAATGATAACATGTACTTGAGAAAAAAAGACATCATTCATACACAGTATCTGTCAAGGGATGCAGAATGCGGTTTAGCGCATGAGCAGGAAACTTTACTTATCTGCAAAATAACTGGTCAGCATTCAATGGTACTTACAGTTAGTTACATGTTAGCACTGTTAGATGTCAAATTCCCATTAACGTCGCAATGAAAATAACCAATGAATTTTCCTTATTGTCATATCCTGTTTAGTGAAGGACGGCCTGCTCCTTCCTCATCAAAGCCTATCCCAGTGTTTAAGGACTGCAAAATTGCCAAGTCTCTTCAAAGATGATTGACCTTGCTTGCTGCCTCAAGAGTGATTTCCATGACCTTTTTGCTCATGTTCCTAGTCACTCTTAACCGTTTAGAGTCTGGTTTTTAAAGCACTTAAAGGACAACCGACACAAATTTTTGGTTTACTAACCGACGTCAGAAAAACGTTTTATAGCATCAAAAATACCCAAAACACGCAGGCTGATATTTTTAGTAAAATGAAAAACACCAATAAAAATGACTTAAAGTGTCCCAAAACTACTTCAAAATGACCTCAGAAAGTTTCAGTTTCAGAAGGTCGCTCCCCCTTGTGCGTGACGTCACGCCAAGACGTCTTGCCTTGCTCGGGAATCAAAACAATGGCTTCAGATTAGGAGAAGATGCTTTCTTGTTACTCATCCAGTTATGAATATGATTTAAATAGTTCTGAAGAGGAAAGCATCAATGTTTGCAATTGATTAAAGAAGTCCTCCGGTGTCATTTTGAGGTGACTGGACTGCAATGTAGCATCCCAGAAAATGCACAATATGGCGCCCAAGCTCCGTTGGAAATGGGCTGATTTGTCAGCTGGGAATTTGTGTCAGCCAGTATCAAATACAGTGAGACCTCAACTTACGAACTTAATTGGTTCCCAGACAGAGTGTGTAAGGCGAAAAGTGTGTATCTCGAAAAAAACATTCCCATAGGAAACCATTAAAATGGGAATATTCCGTTCCCGGGTTTCCATAAAATATACTTTTCAACTAAATAAGCCTTAAAACTACACACAACATACCTTATTCTATGTATAATAAATGTTCAATTGTGTTGTAATGAAAGAAATATACTGCATTGTATCATAAAGTCACTTTATTTACATTTGTAATGATCATTTATGGCTTGATGGAATGGTGTTGGAGGTCGAAGGTCAAAGGGAATTGCTGTTTGGAAAGAGAGGCGCATTACATGACGACTGTAATTAAAGAAATAAACTGTGCTGTAAAATAAAGTTTTATTTACCTTTTTGATGGTTGTTGATGGCTTATGGAAGGAGAGTCACCTTCCATAAGGACTGTTGGTAACTTAACCTCTGGTGCTGTTCGGTCGTGTGCTTCCGCCGAAGATCACTCCGCCAGCCGTGGTGGGTGTGTATTATGAAAATAGTGCTTATTATAAGGTTTAATTTTCATAAATTTGACGTTTGTAAGACAAAAAGTTTGTAAGTTGAGGTGTTTGTAAGTTGAGGTCTCACTGTAGTAGTCTTGGTGCAACACACAATGATTCACCATCGCATTATTTATGTGTTGTCCTTCTAATTTCGCCATCAACATGAAGTTTTCAGACCAAACAAAGTACCCAAAATGCATTGTGTGTCGCTTTCTCGGTCAGGGGCATTCCAGATGTGACGTCACGGTAGGTATCGTCACCAACACAAAAACAACACAAACAACTTCCTGAATATTCAGTGCGAGTCTTAAAACGTAAAATATAGCTGTATGCCGTGGAATCTTTGTAAAATACGCTCAGTAGAAGTCATTTGAAGTGATTTTACAAATTATGGACACAACTTGTCCGGTGGCGTCGGTTGTCCTTTAAAGGAAGAACACAAAAATAAATAAATCAAAAAAGATAAAAAATAATAACATCAAAAAATAAAAACTAATAAAATAACAAAAACACAGATGGGAGCAGCCTGACTCCACCCACGGACGCACAATTGTGTGAGTGAGTTCTTGGGTTACGTGCAGACAGGCGTAACCAAGTTGATCAGGTGCAGCTGATGGTGCCACTAAAAGCAAAAACTCTTACTTATCCCACAAAATTTAGGGTGTTGTCATCCTTTTTCTGTTTGGTCATACCAGGCAGATTGTTGATGTAACCCCCATCCATTAGAAGGTGTCCATCTTTGGGATCACAAAGAGGAGGGAGGTAACCAGAAAGTGACATGCTGGCGCGGACATAACGCCACAGTGAACCTGCCAGGAAAAGTTTAAACATTGAAAATCAATGGAATCGCTTTATGCATTCAATTAGTCAATGATTACAAATTTCAGTTCATGCAACATTGTCATTTAATGCCATATTTATTTATTTATTTGGGAGCACGTGGAGGAGGTGTGTGGGGTGGGGTTGTAATATGGAATTTAGACTGACCATCAGTGTGAACTCTCATGGAGGAAGCTGTGATATCTGTTGTAATGTTGAAGTATGGTAGCCACAAGTCCTGGAAGGTGACAAGTAATCAAAGCTGTTTTTTAGCCCATATTTCCGAATGTTACAAATGTTGTCACCAAACTTTGTCACCATACCTCTATTTGTTTGCCTTTAAAAACAGCGCTAATGCCGGAGTTAAAGGAAGCCCCAGAGAACATAGACGTGACAGGGTAGGTTAGATCCACAATCTTTTTAAAGAACGATGTCATATCCTGAAAAAGGAACGAAAATGCAGCAAAAATGAAAAGGTTTGCATTTAACAGCAGTATGTTGAGTGAGCAACAAGAACAACATTATTGCGATTCTGAGACGTGATCGGTTCCTCATGAACCTACCATCGCCCATTCACGAGCCCGAACCCTCATTCGACTGCTGCTTTTCTCTTCTGCATACAGTGCTCCCATGAAGGACCCGATGGAGGTACCGCCGATAATGTCCACCGGGATCCCTGCCTCATTCAGTGCCCGAATAATACCAACCTGGGAGCAACCCCTGAAAAGTACACCACATACATTATGTTCCTGAAATGTCCCAGATGCCTCATGACCAAGCATTGAGTATATCACACTACCCAAGATACGGCGTGTCAAGACAACTCAAAATTGGCTACGAGAATGTTAGTCTGCTGCACGTCCATGTAGTCTGACGTTGTCATAGGTATGCCTATGTTACAAATGGAATGTTTGCAATTGGATTATGTGAAAAGAAGAATACCTAGCACCTCCTCCACCTAGCACAACAGCAATGCTATTTCCTGTTAGAATCCTGGCCAAGCGGGAGAAGTCCGAGTGACGATCTGGACACTTTTCAAATACACGCTGGTACAGCTCTCTCTGGTCACAAAGCAAAGAGATAACATTCAGAAACAATGCATGCTCACACTGAGAAATGAAGCATTGGAAATGCCGCAAATCTATTCCTCTAAAAATAGAAAGATGAAAAGTGCCAACTAGTCTACTGAACAGAATAGTTAATTACTAAGTCCTTGTTGTAAGTATTGATGTGAACTTGAAGTACCAATTTAGGCAAACTCCTCTTGGAGAAGACTCTGCGAGGACAGGCCAGGTGATGATGTCTGGAGATCCAGCTTCGCATGTTAAGCCACTCAGCAGTCCCTTGAGGTGGGGGCCCATCCTCCTTGTGCAGCAACACGAGCTGCTTCTGGGCTCTAACAGCACTACTCTCCAACATTAGCTCCAACTATGGGGTGAAAGAAGCAGCGAACATAGTCTCTCAGATAGATATATCATTTTCTTGCCTTTTCAAGCAATAAACAGATTTCACCGGTTATAATAATGCAGATATACTAACTATAGTGATATGACACATAAATTCACTGAGGTTTGTGTTGTTGTTTGTGAGGATGTATATACTTTTTTTTGCAGAAACAAATCGTCAACATGGCCACTTTCTACAGTATTCGTCACTTAACTACAAAATGTATGGAAGCAATGAACGAACAACATGTAAATACAACACAATACCCTGTATTCAAGTGATTTGCATATTTGTAGGCTGCTCTGGTTTCTATCAACCTACATATGTGTGTTTTACTTTGTTTCAAATTCATTTATTAGAATATTTATTTGTTATTTATATTTTACTTTATTAATAGTTATGATATAGCGAAGAAACGAGAAAACAAAGGTCACCTTCACGGAGCATAGTGAAAAAATATAAGCCTTATATATTTTCGGTTGTAAGTCGGATGTTACCTTATATAATAAGGTAACATCCGACCGGGTTACGTTCCGACCAAACGGTCGTAAGTTGAATTACATTCAAAATGTTGAATAGAGCGTCTGTGCTAAATTACTTGCAAACGATCGGACGCCACGGGGGCGGGCGAGCCCGGGTCACCGGTTTTCTACCCGGTGACCCGGGCTTCCCCTCTCCCCGGCATTACCCCGCTCTCCACGCAGACGCGCGGCCTGACCCCGCGGCTGTCTGTGGCGCCCACGCGCCCGACCCGCCACCTCGCCCCGAAACAGAACGAACTGTCTCAAAGAGGTGACGGCGCCGGCCGTGGGCCCGACGTAGCGTTCTCGTCGCATCGGTGGACACTCCCCCCTCCGGTGCATCACACGGTCGATTGCTGTGCGAGAGTGAGATACTGGATGGCTGGCCCAAATTGTCATACGCGTTGCCAGGCTGCTAGTGCGTTGCGGTGCCAGGCGTAGAATTAAAACAACATGAAAAATAGGGTTTGGCAGTTGTGGTCATAAGTATGGGTGGTCGTAAGTCATGCCGGTCGTAAGTTGGATGTTACCTGTAAGTACAAGTCTTGTGCTGTGAAAAAAATATTTTAATGAGGACAATCAAACTAAAATCTGAAGGGTGTCTGTTTTTTAATGTCAAAACAGAATAAGTTTGAAATGTTCAGTTCAGTCTGGGGGATGTCAGACGAACAACATTAAAGTTTAATACAGCAGCATAAATAGAGCCAATTCAAGGGGGGGGGATAATAAGCTTAAACATGTCTAGCAGTCAAGTCCAGCCTGGGAGCACATGTATTATGGCCTGTTTTCACAGTTCCACTGCAGTGTCTGGATTAAGATTAAGACATCAGACCTGTTGGCCACAGTTGAAGAGATACATGTACCAAAAAAATTCTGAGATATTTCACCATAAGACTGCATCAGGCCTGTGGTTATGCTCTAGGGTAGGTTCCGAAAAATTCTCAAAGCGCAATCTTCCTCTTCAAGCACACCTTTCTCAGAATTTCTTAACACACCCTTCGAGAAAATAAAGTTAATAGAGAGGCCTGTTGCTCCCAAGTGTAAACTGCCTTTTTTCACTAAAATATGAAATAACTGTACCAAATTTGCCAAAAGACTGTCGCTGTATAAGAAATCCAATGCCAGCTCAATAATTTCAGAGCAAAAGTTTGCATCAGAAAAACTTGCAAATTACCATTTCGACTGGGAACGGATGGTATGAAAAATTAAAGCACCTGGAAGTTGAATAAATGGCTTCTACTTAATTTCACTGCAGCAAATCTACATACCTCCCTCTAAAAGCTTGGCAAACCTGATGTAGAGTATTAAATAAAAACAAAAAAACACAACTACAGACCTTTCCGACTGTTGGCTCTTGTTCACCAAGTCCCACAATAATGATGCAGTCAGCCTGCCGGATGCAGCGCTGCGTCCAAGGAGTAAGGCCAGAGTCGGATTGATAAAGGACGATGCGGTGAATGTCTTCCTGCTGGCCGAGCCAGCTGGACAGACGATACTCATGGATACTTTCAAGGGAAGGAACAAAATTCAAGTTTAGCACATGTCATATGATGTCATCTCTTGTCTTCTATCAGATTTGAATGCGGCTACTGGCTGATATAAAATTAATGACACAAATCGACGTGGATTGAATTTCGACAGTTTGTTTGGGGCTACTCACACTGCGCTACAGTATTCGTACAAGCTCAACATGATTGATTTTTTTCCGTTCTCCATCTCTTGTCCCTTGGCGGCTTAAGCAAATACATTTTTACATAGCATTTGGGCTTCATGCCGTTTATGTGTGCCATCACTCCAATATGCTGTATTTTTCCATACAGTATCTATTGGGGGCGGGGGGTTCCCATGAATATAAATCTTCAGCAAACACAATAATCATGACACATGTATACTGCATACACAATGTGCCACATGTGACAGAGCAGGTCATGGATTTAAATTTTCAAATTCGGAACTGTGGGTCATTCATTTCTATTGTACTTGTGGTGGTTATGATGACTAGATAGCCAGAGAGGAGATCAGTTATTTATTGTTGATTACCTCATGGCACAATAGAAAACAAACAACTTCAGTCATCTCGGTCACTGATGACCACAGTTTATGTCAAGCTTAATGTGGTCATTCTACTGGCCAGTAATTTATGATACAGCCACCTTGCGCAATTGAAATAAACAAAATGCTGCATAAATGAATTTGTTAATGGCAAACCTAAACAGACAGAAGTTACACTTCTCTGTTGTACCTGTCCAGAGCAGCAGCGCCCAGGTGCTGTTTAATGATGTCACTTGTAAGAAGTAATGTAGGCCCTACAGAAAACAAGGATAAATAATACAGTTTTGAAATTGCAGCAATTGGTTCATATATTTCTTCATCTGCCTAGATTTCAGAATAGAAATATGAATAAACCATATTTTGTTTTGTTTATGAATTGAAAATAGGTACAGAACCTTAATCTAACATTTTTATGATCTTTTATGATTTTAGAGATCAAATTTTCTTGCATGTTGAAATTATTATTATTATTATTTTCTTGTATTAATTCTTCGACTTGATCAATTGCCCGACCTTCCTAGGTTCTATCAACTACGGGGATGTGTAAAACATGGATATGTATCTACAATGGGATGGCCTGACTAGGAAAAACTGTGAAATCAAATAAAAAAAGCGCAATTTCAGTGGCCCCAAACGGAATTGTGGCCACCGTTGTTTCATCTTGTGTTGCATTTTCCGCACTAGTAGGCAAACATAAAAGCCTTCAATTTTTCAAAAGCTGACCATGCACTTTATCATTTTTTTTTCCAAGATGGCGCCTGAGTAGGCAGCCATCAGCAAGTGCTCTCACGAGCCTTGCTTTTTTTGTTGTTTTTGTCTTGTTATTGTGTTTTCTTTTGTCACTTTATGTTGTGCGTCGTGTGGAACGGATATGGATTGTTTTTCAGTATGTTTGGCCACGACAATCATCAAGGAGAAGACTGTTGAGCGGTTGCGCCTTTTCGGCAGCATGGATATGCCAGTACTGTTTTTGAATGGGAGGAATGTCGGAGCCATTTGACTACCATCGCTGGACAGCTCTGGGGCCATTGTGCTTTTTTCCGCCTGTAATGGGCAGCATCTTCACAGCCCCGCTTTGTTCAGTGGAAAGGTCAGTGCTGTTGGACAGTCTGCGGTTGGATGGATGCATGGCTTGAGTCGCCCGCGATAAGAAGAAAGCAGCGTCAGCGCAGAGCGCCGATGCGTATGTGGAACTGTCGCGGCTTGGAATTGTAGCGGATTTATGTGGGACAGGAGATGTGAGACAATGTCTTTTTGTCAATGGATGCTACAGCTTCGTGTTTGCTTTCAACATTTAGCTTGTAGTAGTCGTACATATTCCACCATGACGTCCCTGATCCACTGCTGACATGGATGCTTTCAACTAGAACTGCTTCATGTCATCACAAAGAGGGTACAGCAAGTCCTGAAGAATGAATGACTCTGTGTCTTTGTGTTGTCATATTTGTTATTTTTTCCAATTTTTTTTTCCAAAGATGGCGGCGCATGAACACGCAGCGGCTCCCCTCTCCCGGCAAATTGGCGTTTTCATGTTTATGTTTGTTAAAGTAATTATAAGTGCCTTGCATGCTGGGTCCGAGAGGACAGTAATTTCATCTGTGCTGTATGTCATGCATATTAGCATATTTGACAATAAAGCTGACTTTGACTTTGACTTTATAATCCAGTGTGCTTTATATATGGGAAAAGTTTTAAAATGTCATTCAATGAAGGAACGCCTTATAATCCAGTGTGCCTTATATGTGGACCAGTTTTAAAATCTATCATTCATTATAAAGTGCACCGTATTATAAAGCACACCGCTTATAGTCCATAAAATATGGTATCTTTGTGCTGTCATTAGGAAAATGGAAATAAAGGCAAACACCCAAAAACCCATCGGAGTAAAGTAACTTGTTTTCCACACTGTAAAGTGCTTTGGAGGATAAGGATCACCTTCAATAAATGACATATTTTAAAACTGTTTTCATAGACAGTATAGGGACTGAATAGACACTGAATTGTAAAGAGCATTTTGTTGAAACTTTAATAGTGGATGCGGTTACGTTATGGACCCACTAGATCAGATGTCAAAGTCAAGGCCCAGGAGGCAAATCCGGCCCGCCACATAATTTTTATCGGCCCGCAAAAGCAAATATTCCACGATGCTTGCTAAAATCCGAACCAAAATGTCATATTTCTGGATGTAAACCACAATAAAATTCATTATTCTTGACTTCAGATTTGAAAACTAGTTATTGATTAATTTGTTGTGCGCTCTATATGTAATATGTGGAGGGGATTAAACATTCTAATGGCTTCCCCAAATTCATAACGGCCCTCGAGAGGAAACCATAACTACAATGTGGCCCGCGGCAAAAAATGACTCTGACACCCCTGCACTAGATGGAAGTACGCTAAAGGGTATACAGACGGTCCCTATGTTACGAACATTCGAGTTGCGGACAAACAGTACATATGAACATTTTTGCGGATACTGTATGTCGAAAAACAGGACAGAGAGGCTGTAAATTAGATTTTGTATTGCACGCCTTTTTACGGCCGCGCTTGCTTGCGATTGGCTGCATACTGTGCTTCACACACACACATGCACGTGCACGCACACACACACACACACATGCACGCACACACACGCGCACGCAGACACACACACACACACACACACACACACACACACACACACACACACACACACACACACACACACACACAGACGTTGGAGGTTTCAAGGGTTGGATGTTTACGCGATGTAAAGTGCACTTTCAGGTTTTGAGAACATTGAATGCTTTTAGGTGCACCTCAAAGTTCAGAAAATACAGTATATTTGTGATTTTTTTTAATGATACTCATAAAATGGAGGAAAACAAAAATGTGTTTATAATTAATGAGTTTTGTTCAACACTGTCTTATGTGAGCAGTAAGTGGTCCAGCAATGGCTTGAGAGGAAAAAAAAAACACATGGATGATCATACCGATACCACTGAGTGCATGTTGCAGCTCCAAGGTGAAGGCCATGAGAGGAATTTCATCGGACACAGGAAGAATAGCCACAGTGGACAGGTTGGAGGCAGGATTACCAGCATCCCATTTACTGCTTGGAGTGTGGAGGGGAAGACTTCTAGCTACAGTTGAAAATAATATCACTCTTATGAAAAGCAAAAAATATACAGGTAACATCCGACTTACGACCGGGTTCCGATCCGACAAAACCATCGTAAGTAAAATTGGTCATAAGTCGAAATCCATTCAAATGTTGAATAGAGACTCGGTACCAAATGACTTGCAAATGACCTGATTCGGACGCCACGGGGGCGGGCGGGTGTGGATGTGGGTCGCCGGTGTTCTACCGGTTACCCTCTCCCCGGCCTTACCCCGCTCTCCGCGCCGACGCGCGGCCCGACGTGCGGCCTTACCCGTCTGCTGCGCCAACGCGCCCAACCCGCCACCTCACCACGAAGCAGAACGAACTGTGTCAAAGAGGCGCCGGCAGCGCCGGCCGTGGGCGCAACACGGCGTTCTCGTCGCGACGATTGAAGCATATGTCACACTGCTATATAATGTTGTGACAGTGTGGTAAAGCAGCGGTGATGACGCACCCGCAGGTAAACGAACATGGCGGAACAATAAAGACGTTGACAAAGCAAGTCGTCTCCTCTCGATCCTCCGGACAAAACATTGGCGACAAAGATGGACTTCTACGCAGCTCCCCACCCCTCGGTCCTCGCACTCCCCGGACAGCCACCAGTCCCGTGGTCCTGTTAGTATGACTTTCACGACATATCTGACTGCGATCGGATTAAACGAGACAAGCGACGCATGGCGAACGGTTATGCTCGTGCAAAGCTTGGGTAGTGAGGGGCAGCGCTTTTTTTTGTACCCTCGGACCCGAGCAGACATATGAAGATTGCATCACTTTACTGGACAGACCCCCCGCGGATTGTCTTCCGTCAACGACGGCAAAGCACAGCGATCCCGCGCACTGAGCGCCAACGGCCAGCCGCATCGGCTCTCGTGTTGGCCGCACCGTGGCTGGCGTCAGTGGACACTCCGCCCTCCGGTTCCATCGCACAGTCGATTGCTGTGCGAGAGTGAGATGCTGGCTGGCTGGCTGGCCAAAACTGTCGTATGTGTTGCCGGGCTGCTTGTGCGTTGCAGTGTCAGACATAGAATTAAAACTTAAAAAATAGTGTCTGGCGGTCGTGGCCGTAAGTACAGGTGGTCGTAAGTCACACCGGTCGTAAGTCGGATGATACCTGTATACTGTATATAAAATAAATAAATAAAATAATCTCCAGCACATGGCGCTATAAATTATTTGAACCAAGGCCATACAATCAGTTTGTTTTCTGGGTAAAGCCATAGAATCTTTGAGCAATGCCTTGCAATCTTGAAAGGTGATATGACCTTGACAGTACATACCAGCCAGGGGTCCGTTGACCTGCTGCATATTGCCCAAGATCTTCTGTCCCAGCAAATGAATCAGCCTTGTAACGACCTGAGGATACCTCCTCTTAATGGAGTTGAGAGCTCCTTCAGGCAGCTTAGCCAGCTCAGAGTCCCTCACAGCGTGGACTGTAGTGGCTCGGTTCATGTGGGTCAGGGCCTCAACCTAGGTCATTCATATTTAATGGCAACTTGACATTGTCCACTTCAATGCTTCAATATAATGACCTAAAAACATTTTTAACCCGCACCACGCCAATTAGGTCCCCGCGGCCATACTCTCCTGCAAGCTCCTTCTTCCCATTATCCTTTGCAATGACAGAGCGCAAACGGCCACTGAGGACAATGAAGGTGCTGTCGGACTTGTCACCCTGCCTATATGGAATCACAAAAGGTTTCAAGAAGTACAATTCATCCACCCACATGAATAATTACAGGTACCATCCAACTTACGACCACCCGTACTTATGGCCACGACCGCCAGACTAATTTTTTTTTTAATTCTACGCCTGGCACCGCAATCGGATGTCCCCGGCCGCGGCCCGGCCACGACTAGAGCCGAGGCGGGTCGTGCGTGAGCGCTCGGGCGAGCAGTGCCGCTGCCGCTTCTTTGAGAAAGTTCGTTCTGCTTCGGGGCAAAGTGGCGGGTCTGGCGCGTCAGTGCCGCAGACCGCCGGGGGATCGGGCCGCGTGTCTGCACGGAGAGTGGGGAAAGGCCGGGGAGAGGGCAACCAATGGAACACTGGCGACCCAGACCCACACCCGCCCGCCCCCGTGGCGTCCGAATCAGATCGTTTGCACGTCATTTAGCACAGAGGCTCTATTCAATGGATTTTGACTTATGACGAATTTGTCTCACGACCATTTGGTCGGAACGGAACCCGGTCGTAAATCGGATGTTACCTGTATATTGGCATTTGTATTCTTCAGCGTCAACATAATCGTTAGAGGAACTAATGCAATTGTTTGCTCACATTCATTATCTTTAATATAGATTTTCTTCAATCTGTTTTAGGGTTTTAGTACACTTCATGCTGCTAGCATCAAAAGCACAAAGGCAAGAGAGAGAGAGAGAGAGACAGAGAAAGACAGAGCGAGTGAGAGACAGAGACAAACAGAGAGCGAGTGAAAGAGAGAGTGAGACTGAGAGAGAGAGATCACTGGATTTGTTCCGAATCAGGATTACTAAAAAGATATTTTTAGTCACAAAAGGACTTTATATGGTGGCTGAGAACTGCAAAACAAAATACCAAACCGTGAAACACTTTTACATTTCCAAAACAAATTTACACTTTGGAAAACAACACCTGGGTGGAGTTTGCATGTTCTCCCTGGGCCCGCATGGGTTTCCTCCAGTTTCCTCCCAGATTCCAAAAACATGCATCGAAGGCTAATTGAGCACTCCAAATTGTCCCAAGGTGTAAGTGTGAGTGCGGATGGTTGTTTTTCTCTGTATGCCCTACGATTGGCTGGCAACCAATTCAGAGTTCTCCCCCGCCGAGTGCCCGAAGACGGCTGTGATAGGCTCCAGCACCCCCGGCGACCATAATGAGGATTAAAGGACAACCGACGCCCCTGGACAAGTTGTGTCCATAATTTGTAACATCACTTCAAATGACTTCTATTGAGCGTATTTTACAAAAATTCCACAGCATATAGCTATATTTTACGTTTTAAAATCGTGCTGAATATTCAGTAAGTCTTGTTTTCGAGTTGATGACGATGCCTGACGTGACGTCGCGTCTGGAGCGCCCCTGACCGAGAAAGCGACACACAATGCATTTTGGGTACTTTGTTTGGTCTGAAAACTTCGTGTTGATCCGTGTTGATGGCGAAATTAGAAGGAAAACACATAAATAACACGATGGTGAATCGTTGTGTGTTGCACCAAGACTACTATTTAATACTAGTTGACACAAATTCCCAGCAGACAAATCAGCCCATTTCCAATGGAGCTTGGGCGCCATCTTGTGCATTTTCTGGGACGCTACATTGGAGTCCTGACGGCTCGAATTGATACGGAAGGACTAATCGATTGCAAACATTTATGCTTTCCTCTTCAGAACTATATGAATCATATTCATAACTGGATGAGTAACAAGAAAGCATCTTCTCCGAATCTGAAGCCTTTGTTTTGATTTTAGAGCAAGGCAAGACGTCCTGGCGTGACGTCACGAACAAGGGGGTGGGACCTTCTGAAACTCGTCATTTCCGGGGTCATTTTGAAGTAGTTTTGGGACACTTTTAATCATTTTTATTGATGTTTTGCATTTCACAAAAAATATCAGCCTGCGTGTTTTGGCTCTTTTAGATGCTATAAAACTTTTTCTGATGTCAGTTAGGAAACAACAAAATGGTGTCGGTTATCCTTTAAGTGGTCTGGAAAATGGATGGATGGTAAACAATTGAACAAAATTTGAAATTGAAGAAACAAACTACTATAAAATAAGTAATCCCAACTATGCGCAGTTGACAGTATGGCACAGCATCAAATTGCAAACAATGACGCGAGACTAATAATCGTATGCTCTCCAGTACACCTTATTTCTCATCCCAATGGGTCTCTACTTCACTGTGGTCATTCAGGAAAAACATTATTCACATCCTGAGCATATATCTTGTACATTTATGCTCCACCCTACATCATGCAAATAACCTTTCCTTCCTCCAACTCTTCCAACCCTTGGATCGCCTGAGTTCGAAATGTTGCTTTCTGAATCAATACCTGATTGGCTTTGTCAACTTTGCATTGTGAGCCCCGCTGTTGTTGTCTTGAAGTGACATCATACTTTCGGGTTTGTCACTTGTCAGGATCTCACTTTGGGAAAATTATTTACTTTGATTAATTGAGGAAGTAGAAATTATTTGTCATGCTTTATTGAATGTACCATGCTTGATTACTTTACCTGTGACATAAAAACATTTTGTTTGACAATTTCTGAAATTATTTCACCTTTGAAATTTAAATCTCAAAGTGTTTTGGCTTTTGATAATTTGTATTGCCAAAAACATTAGTCTCACCTTGTTTGCAGTTTGTTTTCTTAAATGTACATTTTGGGAGGCTAGTACTAATATGTTTTCTAAAATGTATTTCATGCAGTGTAAAAGCGTTTGACAGCATTTTGTTTTGTACTTGTCAGCCACTGTAAGATTGAGATCTTAAACGTTTAAAGGACTTAAATGTACGCTTGTGCTAATTGTAATAGCAGAAGGCCTATTTCAAGTTCAGCGGTTGCTTGGGTCATGTTATCAGGTTACAGGTTGCATTAAAGGGTTAAAAAAACATGCCTCCGCTATCCGTTTCCGGATAATTGGTGCTTCTCAGTCTACATCTATTTTTAGGGACACCAGACAAGTCTTCAGAGACACAGACTTGTGAACATGAAACATATACCGAAAATTAATCAAGGCTGAATAAAATGATCTGAAAGCATAATACGCCCGCATACGCCCGTTCACTGTCCTGAAGGAGTACCTGTAGACAGCGCGACCAGCCTCCAGAGCCATCCAGTCCAAGGCGAAGTCAATCTGCCTGACAAAGGGTGACACCCTCTTCACTACAGTGTGAGCGACATTCAACACCACTCTGGGCTCCTCGCGCATGATCCTGGATAGCAAAAGAAATCAAAATCAAAATTTCTGATTGCACCATAAAGCTTGTGGGAAAATAACAAGGTGCATAAAAAATGAGTGTGGTTTGAGTGGGCTTACTCATAAAAGTGAGCCTTTGATATGGAGAGTAATGTGCATTCTTTGTGAGCACGCGTGGTGAAGATAAGAGGTTCCCCGGTGAGCACAGCAAGGTGTCCCACCATCTCTCCCGGGTGGGTCACAAAAAGCAGTGTCTCGTCCTCACGGTCAATCATCCGCTGATAAACATGAAGTAAACCCGAGATGACAAATGACACACTCACATCCTATAAGGAGAAAGGAAAGCAACAAGAAAATCACTTTCCCTTCAATTTTGTACGTTGTAAAATTTACAATACAGTTATTATTAAAGGTTGTCATTATTTCTGGTACTACAGTCTGGATGTGAAAACCTGGTCTCCTTGGTGCGCCACGACTGAATTGGCTTTGACCTGGCGAAAGGTCACCCGACCCTCCAGCAGACTGGGGTCCTGACAGCATTTAAGAGACATAATTTGAATCAATACTACGACAGTAAATTATTTATCAAATATAACAGGTATTTTTAAAGGGGAAACAACAAAACACAACTGAAAAGAGACAATTCAAACAACTTTATACTGTATGCTGTATGCAGATGCCAGTGATTATCATTATTCCTTATTTATTTGAATCTTTCCCAAGTTGCCCTGGCAGTTACTTAGCTGTGGTGGTTGAATTTCTCTTTTTGTAATTATAAGTGATAAGGATGAGAGAGGATTTCTTATCTGAGCAGAATGGCGTTCATGATAATGGACACCTCATACAGATGGGCCAGTGGAATTTGTGGTGAACCAATTATTTTTGGCAGCTTGACTTATCGTGTGTGACTGTTTTGTGTTGTCTTTAGTGGTGAGAAAATTGTTTGAGGATTTTATTTTGAAGGTGAAAATAGAATACATGGTAGACCAACATCAAAATGTTTTAGAATGACAAATACTGACCTGTAATATGTGACTGATTAACTTACAACTATCACTTAAAATGCCTCAACTTCACACAATTCACTCAATATTATGCTCATAGGATCATCAAAATTGTGGACAAGAACACTACGGATTGGTCTGGATCAGAGACATGAATTTATTCACTCTTATTTTTATTTTATATTGAGCACTTCCAGCCAGACCACAAAAAGTATAGTTGGACATGCTGCGACCCACGTGTGTCCTTGTGGATATCCCTTTCCTCACAAATCATTTATTTTCCAGACTACTGAATTAATTGCAAGTGGACCACTGTGGTTGTCTTTGAAGATGTTTCGTCTTTCAACCGAGAAGGCTTCCTCACTATGCGAGTGAAAAACACCCCATCCCCACTGTTGTCATCGTTCTTTTGGGATGCAAAACGACCATTAGGAGATGCCTTCAACAGATGGCTTTTTGTTGGAAACTGTAATTGTAAATGTTGTTTTTATGACAAGTACCTTCTTAAAATATGTGTTTCTTTTTTCCTTTTTTTCGTTTGGCTCATACGCACACACGTGTCTGTTCAAATGTGATCTGATGTGGATTGATTTCAGCATTTTTGGCCACAACATTTGTCAAAGAAGAATAATCTTTTTGGTGGTTGGGCCTTCTCGGCAGCATGCATGTACCGGCACCGATTTTGATTGGGAGGAATGTCAGTGCCACTTGACTGTCGTTTCTGGACAGCCCCGGGGAAGGGGCGGGGGTCGTTTGGGCCTGACATGGGCAGCCTTTTCACAGCCCTGGGTTGTTCAGCGGAAAGGTTGGTGCTGCTTACAGCTAGCTGGATGTATGGCTTGAGGAGCCGATGATCAGAAGAAAGGAGCGTCACCAGCAAGGCGTATGTGGAACTGCGAGTCGCGGTTTGGAATTGAAGCGGATTTATGTGGGACAGGAGATGAGAGCAAATATCTTTTTCATTAATAGACGATACAGCTTCTTGTTGCTTTCAAACTTAGTTCGTAGCAGACGTCCACATTTTCAGCATGACTTCTTTTATCCAATGGTGAAAAAGATACTTTAATTCACTCATTTCATCTATAACTGCTTCAAACAACAAAGTGTCTGCAGGAAAAGTGCTCACAATTGCACAGTTGTCTGTGTCTTATGTGTTATGTTGTATTAGTTTGTCATTTTATGTTCGTTGTTCTTTGGCGGCACGGGCACCCATAGCGGCTCCTCCTGTTGTCTGTTGTCTGCTTGAGAGAGAAGAAATTACATCTGTTGCACACACAGTTGTAATTAACTTCATATCTGACATCTTTCGTGACCAATATGACATTTGATAGCCAGTTTTTTGTCATTGGCCCTGTTGTGTGTGGTACGATAACATGTTTTACCATTTTCATAGATATTTTTCGTCACAAGCTGTGACTGAATATTATGATGATATGTATGATAATGACATGTATAATAAATATATAAATATAATGATATTGTGACACAATACAAGTAAATGATAAGGATAATTTGTGTTACCTGGAGCTGGATGACCTGCAGCAGATCCTTTTTGGCAGCTTGGAAAATGGCATTGACTTTATTATGGCGGTCATTTCCTGTTCCAGGGTCACTGTAATTGTAAACTGCTACAGGACTCTGCTGCATTGTCACAGTCTTCTTTAAAATAGACTACAAAAAAGATACTCTGAATGAATTAAAATGCATGACACACAATTTCAGTATTTACGGTGTCAGTATCATTCCTGTGTTTTTTCCTACTACTCAACCCCCCAAAAGGATTGACTGGCCTCCAGTTAAGGGCACACCCTGCGTCCCAACTAGAGCCATTTGGATGAGCTCCATGAAGCCACTCATGGTATGGTCATTTTTATGATGAGAACCAAAAGTTTTTTTACAGATGATCTTTATTTTGAGCTTGAATCAGTCACCCAAAAGTTAAGTGGTAAAGAATATCACAACTAAAATGCATCTAAAGCCCGACACCATCTTTAAAAAAATGGTAGTCTTTTCCACTTTTACACTACTAACCATACAACATGTTCGACTGGTGAACAAGTACAGTGATACCTCCGCTGACGAAGGCTTCAGCTCACGAACGTTTTGCCTCATTTGTGAGCATATAGTCCTGCCTGAGGAACTAGTTTTTGGCAGACGAATCAAACCACACGGTCGAACAGCGCCAGGGTGGCTGACGGACTAGTTTGCGTCACCGCCTTTCTTTGAGTGCGGACGTGGTTTGCTATCAAGTGTAGTACGTTTGCTATTATGGGACCAAAAAAGACCCCACCACAGGCTAGTGTTAAGCTGAAGAAGACACAAAAGAAAATTACGGTCAAGCAAAAGAAGGAGATCATTGAAAAACCACGAACGAGGTGTGCATTTGTCTGACTTAACGTCCCAGTACCAGGACGTTAAGTCGACAATTGCTACCATCCTTAAGAACAAGGAAGCTAATAAGGGTGTGTGTGTGTGGCAAAGGGTGTTTCTGTGTTGTCTAAGTAACGGTCTCATTCAATAGAAGAGGTTGAAAAACGTCTGTTGATTTGGATTAACCAAAAGCAGCTAGCAGGGGACAGTGTGAGTGAGGGTATTATCACTCAGATATCATCAAGAGGCAACTACATCAACGACCATCATAAAGGTAAATAAAACAACTTTATTATACAGTACAGTTTATTACTTTAATTACAATACAATAGCAAATTTTTATACATAAAATATGGGATATTTTGTGTAGTTTTAAGGCTTATTTAGTAGCTTAATTATGTTTTCTGGGGACCTAGGAACAGATTATTCTCATTTTAATGGTTTATTATGGGAAATAAATGTTCGGAAGACGAACTTTTTGCCTTACACACACTTACACACACTCCTCAGAGCCGACCGCGACACGGAGCAATCGAGGAAATCCAAGCGTGGTGGAATATGCTTCTACATCAACGAAGAATGGTGCACCGATGTCATGATGCTCGACGCACTCTGCAGCCCTGGTTTGGAATCGCTGTCTCTCAACTGCAAGCCATTCTACTCGCCACGTGAGTTCGCTTCCTTTATTCTCGTCGCCGTGTACATCGCGCCACAAGCTAATGCTAACGCATGTACAAACAACAAAATATCCAGAGTCACCCCTGATCATTTTGGGCGATTTTAATCGAACACATCTGAACCGTGAACTTCCCAAATATAAGCAGCATATTTACTGTTTCACCAGAGAAGAAAACATTCTAGATCACTGTTACACAGCACTCAAAAGGGCATACTGATCTGTCGCGCATGCAGCATTGGGTCTTTCTGACCACTATTTAATACACTTCATTCCCATATACAGACAGAAACTCAAATGTGTGAAACCGGTAGTCAAGACTGTTAGGAAATGGACAGAGGAAGCAAAGTTAGCTCTACAAGAATGCTTAGACTGCATGGATTGGAGCGTCTTTGACACTTCAATGGGCAGATTGGATGAATACACGACACATCATACATCATTTCTACTTTCATTTCTTTCATAACTTTGCTGCTGTGAAATGTAAATTTCTCCATTGCGAGACTAATAAAGGCAAATCCAATCCAATCCAATCCAATCATACACATCATACATACACAACATCATACATTAATTTCTGTGAGGAAGTGTGTACCAATAAAGTCCTTCCGCTCATTCAACAACAACAAGCCATGGTTCACTCCCAAACTCCGGCAGCTTAGGAAAGAGAAAGAGTCCGCATTTAGAAGCGGCGATCGAGCACCTTACAAACACGCCCGAAACAGACTGACACAGGAAATTAACATCGCAAAGAAAAGTTATGTGGAGAGGCTTAACAAACAGTTCTCCGCAATCGACTCTGCATCGATGTGGAATGGCCTGAAAGCAATAACAAATTATCATTTACCATCCCCCCCAAGCAGTGTACAACAATGGTCTGGCTGATGAGCTAAATACATTATTTTGCCGATTTGAAAAGGCCCCCCCCCATTTCCCGCGTCTGCCACCATGACCAGAAACTACCATATCTCCGCCCTCTGCCCTAGAGATCCACGAACTGTTCGTGAAACAGCTCTTCAAGCAGCAGAAGATCAAGAAAGCTGCGGGAGCTGACAGAGTGTGTCCCTCCTGCCTGAAAGTCTGCGCTGAGCAGCTGGCTCCGGTCTTCACACGAATCTTCAACAGATCCCTGGAGCAGTGTGAAGTCCCATCCTGCTTCAAACAGTCTACTATTGTCCCAGTTCCAAAGAAACCAGCACCATCGGGATTGAACGACTATAGACCTGTTGCTCTGATGTCTGTGGTCATGAAGTCCTTTGAACGCTTTGAGGAGGATGCAATCAACATCGGACTGCACCACATCCTCGAGCACCTCGACAACACAGGAACCTAGGCAAGGATCTTGTTTGTGGACTACAGCTCTGCGTTCAATACCATCATCCCAGAACTCCTCATCCCCAAACTTCTCCAGCTTGGTGTGTCCCTTACGTCTACCAGTGGATCCTCAGCTTCCTGACAGGACGGACATTACAGGTCAGACTGGGAAAAATATCATCCTCAACACGAACCACGAGCACTGGAGCCCCGCAGGGATGCGTCCTCTCTCCATTGCACTTATCTCTCTACACGAACGACTGCACCTCAACGCACCCAGCTGTCAAATTCTTAAAGTTCACAGACAACACCACGGTCATCGGTCTCATCAAAGACGGTGACGAGTCTGCGTACCGACAACAACTGGAGCAACTGGAGCTCTGGTGCAGCCGTCACAACCTAGAGCTGAACACGCTCAAGACAGTAGAGATGATCGTGGACTTCAGGAAACATCCATCACCACAGCTACCTCTCACACTATCCAACTGCCTCGTGTCAACCGTTGAGACCTTCAATTTCCTGGGAATCACAGTCGCCCAGGACATGAAGTGGGAGGTCAAAACCAACTCTATCCTGATAAAGGCCCAACAGAGAATGTACTTCCTGAGGCTGCTAAAGAAGCATGGCCTGCCACAGGAGGTGCTGCAACAATTCTACACAGCTGTAATCAAATCCATCCTGTGTTCTTCCATCACCGTTTGGTTCGGAGCCGCCACAAAAATGGTCAAAATCCGTCTTCAACGGACAGTTAGGACGGCGGAAAAAATCCTCGGCACTGCCCTACCCACTCTCGAGGACTTGCACACTGAAAGAATCCAAACTAGGGCGCAAAATCCTACTGGACCCTCCGCACCCTGTCCACCACCTTTTCCAGCTACCCCCCTCAGGCAGGCGCTACTGATCCAGGCGCACCAAATCCAGCAGACATTTAAACAGCTTCTTCCCCAAAGCCATTAACTAGTTTTACTGGTTTAGCTTTAGTTTAGTTTAGCGTGTTATACCGAAAACAAATTCATTGTGTGTTCTACATACTTGGCAATAAAGATGATTCTGATTCTGGGAACCAATTAAGTTTGTGAGCTGAGGTATCACTGTATATTCACACCCACCAGTTGAGATTTGATTACAATCAGGACGTTGGTGAACAATACGTTAAGCCAAGTCAAGCTGGCAAACATGAAGAAGGGAGACATACAGTACCTTTACTGGACTAGAAGACAAACTCCCCTCAACTCTAACCCGTTCAGAAAATCTGTTGAGATCCACTGACATATCACCTGCATGCCAAAAAGACACATGTAACAGGAAAGCAATTTGGCACACTTTTCCAGCAAAAATATAAAAATATTTTCTGCAATGTTAAAGTGTAAGAATTAGACAAAAACAAATGCCATTGTTTCTGTTGGTTGCTTGTTGATTTTCCTGAAATAATTCGCTGTAATTTGAAAAAACCTAGATGCACAATTTTCAATAAATGTTCGTTGAGTTAAATGGACACATATAAAGTTCTAGACAAGAGGCATTGGCCAAGGAGGAACCAATTAAATTTTGTGAGGGTCTGGATTCTTCTTTTCCTTTTGGACTTTCCCGTCAGGGGTCGCATAAAGGTGCAAATACTAATTTATTTTCACCAATTGAATTCATGTCATGAATGGATTTGTGCACCCCGTAAATTAATCCCGGCACCACACAGTTCATCGTCATCTATAAAGAAGGACGCGACATGCTTACTCTTCCAATTCTTTGTTTTTGCCACCTCTGTTAACAGTTGGCTTAGGTAAAGCTGCTCTACTGACTGACATAGTTGTTATCCACTCTCGTGCAAAATAACTGGGACCGTTCCTTTATTTTTCCTGGAGAGCGAAGAAATTTCAGTTTGAAAGAGGAAAGTTGAGAATGGGACAAGAAGACAGATTTCCAGGTATTAACCGGATCAAACACATTCGTTTTGAAGCACCCGGGGGCAGACTGGTGGTCAACCGGTTAGCACCTCAGCCTCACAGTGTGTAGGTGCAGGGTTCTAATATTTTTGTAGGAAAATGTCTCAGTATTTTTTTTGTCTTTTTGTACTGATGCTTCAGACAAAGTATTCCAGTTCTCAACTAATTTGAAAAATGATCATGCATAAAGAAGCCCTTCTTTTCAATATTTAACCATCTTTGGATTAGAAGTTGAATTAAAATTTGCCAAGAATGTATTTCAACCAACGGAAAACTGAACTGCATGTCATTATTGTATAAAAGAATGAATGAGGCCAACATTTACCTGAAACAGCAATTGGAGTGGAGAGCGAGCGAGATTTCCTGTATTTTGAACTTGAATATTCCGAACTAATGGTCTTTTCTGTTTCAACAACAACAACAACAACAACAACAACGACAACAAAACATTAGGGAATAAAGTATCCCACCAAAAACAAAACTGCATATTGTCTCGCTTTGACCTGGGTCTGATTTTTCAGCCCCTGACTCATCAGACTGGGAAGGCTGCCTGCGGAGACCTCTGTGTGGATGCACCTCTCCTAAGGCATGCGCCACTGACACCAAGGAGATGGCTTGGCTATCCTGAAAAATGTCAATTTCAGTCAAAACAGGACAGTTTGTGAGCCTTTGTCACTTACTGTAACTGTGAGATGAAGAGGATGTACTGTACCGTGACATGATTATCATAAAGTGAACATTGAACAACGATAGCAGTGAATATTCTCATTCAACCAAGACATTGCTTTGAATGGATAACAATTAGACTGTTGAGGCTGCATAAGAACATTGGATGGGCCATTTTAATGACGTAGCCTCGGTTTTTGCCATCTGTGCTATCGGCCGGGCAGCGCGACCACACACTTGATGATAAGATGTCTGACAAATAAATGGCTAAAATATGTGCAAACGAGCAATAATTTGCATGATTGCACATGTCGCATGATCCATGGTTCAACAACAAAAGATTTTACTGATTTTTTAGCAGCACAAAAAAACATAACAATGAATAGTCAAGGAAGGCACAAAACTACAAAAATGTAGGTAATTAAATTGTTTTATGTCCAACGCATTGCTCTAAAGGTGAATGGTACACTAAGAACTGAAAACTATACAACGGAAGCTCGCTATATGCGGGAGATAGGAATCAGGTAGGTGAATAGCGTACAATTGCCGGCCATTGATATGAAGGTGGCGGCTCAGTAGTCGAGTGGTTAGCATGCCGACTTCAGAGTGAAGAGGTTGTGAGTTCAAATCCATGTGGGTTTTCTCCGGGTTCTCCGGTTTCCTCTCACATTCCAAAAACATGCATGGCTGGCTGATTGAAGACTTTCAATTGACCCTAAGTGTGAGTGTGAGAGCATATGGTTGCTTGTCTCTGTGTGCCCTGTGATAGGCTGGGCGTCCCCCACCTAGTGCCCGAAGACGGCTGGGATACGCTCCAGCAACCCCTGCGACCCTCGAGAGGATTAAGCGGTCCAGAAGTTGAATGAATGATATGAGGGTACAAATGTATCACCCTCACACAAAATAACCTCGCCTTTTTAAAAGACCTAAATATCATGACATTACGGCGACAGAGAACCAAATTCCCGCAGAAATGTCAGGATTCCCCAGTTTTGCAGCAATACTGCCCACGAATATTGATCCCTAAATACAATATTCATAGCCGAACTTTGAAGAAAAATATATTGATTCAATCAAAACCATTATCATAAGGACTGTCATCCAAGACAAATTAAAACATCTAAAAACACTTGGTTATTTATCTAAAAAAGTAACTATGAGGTTTCAAACATACAAACAAACTTCATAGATATGAAAATAACATTGTGACAAGAGTTTGGTGAGAAATTGGTAACGTACCGTATTGAAGAGCTCAGTGGTAAGGCCGAGATAGTTGTGTAAGGCAAGGAAGGTCACTCTCTGAAGACGCACCATGATGATCTGCACAACCAGGACCATGTGTAACATCTGTTGCCAAACTCTGCCAATGTATTGCTTATGAATCAAAATACTTCACGTGACATTGCTCTCCATACCTGGATAACGCGGACCAAAGTTTCAGGATATTTGTCAAAAACGGACTGAAATGCTACAGCTGGAAGGCGCAGGATAGCGGATGGGACAGCAGCCCTCGCAGATACCGTCTTGTATGGAGCTGGGTAGCCCTTAAATTGCAATGAAACAACGGGGTTGACAAAAACATGCTTTGAATCAGAGTTAAATTATCCAGAATAATTTGTAAACATCATGTTTTCGAGCTTTGTTTATGAAACAGCAATATGATAATATTCCATTGAATAAATTCTAGATATATAGGTCAAACACATAAATATCCATATTTGCTCTTTGATGTTGCAATACAAATGTGGTCATATAATTTTTTTGTTGTTTTGACTTCAAGATGACGCCGCAAGAGTGGCTACCTTTACAGCAACAGCAGCTACTGTATTTTGTTATTCTACTTCTTTTCCTTTCCACTTCGTTTCATAACTTTGTTGCAATGAAATGTAAATTTCTCCACTGTGAGACTAATAAAGGCTAATCTAATCAAATCTAATCTAATCTTTTATCCAAAAAAACAACACAACCTCTTGGAGGTTGTGCATCAATATCCTTAGTCATTCACTTATGGTAATCCATAGAGGTTGAATCGAGGTCATTGGTCTGTTTGTCTGTTTAACCTTCAATCCAAAGGCTTCTCCAGTTATAAATGTTTAGATTTGGAGTATTCCTATCTATTAAGAATCAGAATCAGAATCATCTTTATTGCCAAGTATGTAGAACACATAAGGAATTTGTTTCCGGTAGAACACGCTGCACTAGTATCGTTGTCAAAAAAACTGCTAAGTGGCACTATACAGTTCCATTAAGGGCGCAATGATACATGTATTCATATAAAAGATTTCAATATTCAAAATTGTTCTGAGAAGACAATCAGTGAAGCTGGGGAGCTTTGCTTAGCACCAAACTGTACAGTATATCTTGCAACGTACATATGAAGTGACAATGATGAATCTCCACGAGTTCTGGCAGGTTGCGGGTAAATTATTCACGATCACATGAGTTGGTAATTAAACCTTCTTTCTCTCCCCGTCACTTCTCGTGAAATCATCACAGTTTCAATCTTGAGTCTAAGATAGCTTTTCTAATAATCATAAGCCCCCAGTGCATTGAAAAATGTCATGCAAGGCTTGCTAACTTGTGGCGTTCTGGACGGTTGTAGTAACAAACAGAAGTAGTGACATCTGTGACGACAGAATCAATGTTTTGAAGGAGTTCACAGGACAAGGACGAGAGAATGTTGTTATGATAAACAGTTTCCAGCGCTTTCCCAGGGATGAGGATCACAGAAAAAGACCACCAAATCATTGTAAGTGTGCCACTTCACATTTTGTGGGCAAATAAGTAAAATATTGATCTTTGCGCTTTGCATTGTCAAATAGGTTAGTCTGATGCCAAGTGTCAGGTATGGATTTTATGACACGTTTGTATCAAATTAAACCGAACTGTGCATTTTGTGAGTTGTTGCACCCAAACTGTTTATGACTGTGTGGGTGTGTCCCCTTAAGGAGGCTCTTTCAACAAATAAGAACAGTCCAATTTCAACAAATAAGAACAGTCCAATTGTCTCAAGCTTTGTGAACCAGTGTTAGATTCGATCCGCAAAATAAATTCTGCTGAATAATATCAAAAGCGAGTAAGATTATGTTACATTTTTGATAAAATACAGCAAGGTAGACACAGCTGGACTGAGACTTACAGTGATAATATCTAAGATACTTAGCAAACTGTGGACACTGTCGCCTTGTAAAACCTCCTTCACCACAGCATCTGTACCGTCCTGCAGCAAAAGCACACAATTATAATGTCATATCACATTGAACAAAAACAGTTATGGGCCAAACAAACAAAATAATTGACTCTCCTGTGGTCTTACACTGTCGCGGATGCACAGCTCCAGGCGGCCATCTTGGACAACATATATACTGTCATCTGTATCACCTGGGCGGAATAGAGCCTCTCCCTGGTGCAGCTGAATCAGGACCATGTGGCGGCATAGCTCAAGGAAGAGTGGTTTCTCAAAGTGGCCAAGAACTCTGAAGAAAATGTGTATTAACTCCTCTGATGCTCATTATATGCAGTCGTTATATTAGAGTATGTGTGAGCGAGAGAGAGAGAGAGAGAGAGAGAGAGAGAGAGAGAGAGAGAGAGAGAGAGAGAGAGAGAGAGAGAGAGAGAGAGAGAGAGAGAGAGAGAGAGAGAGAGAGAGAGAGAGAGAGAGAGAGAGAGAGAGAGAGAGAGAGAGAGAGAGAGAGAGAGAGAGAGAGAGAGAGAGAGAGAGAGAGAGAGAGAGAGAGAGAGAGAGAGAGAACTGGTTAAAATGTACGCCTCACAGTTCAGAGGTCATTGGTTCAATTCTCCCTGTGTCCGCATAGGTTTATTTTTGAGTACTTCGGTTTCCTCCCATTTTTTAAAACATGCATGGTAGGTTTGACTGGACATATAAATTGTTCTTCGGGTAAATGAGTGCCCTGCTATTTGGCACACAGTTCAGGGTGTAGGGCACGGGAGGGGCAAACTATTTATAACAATAATAATATCCTCGTCTCACCCACCATGGGTGGTGTCTGTCCCCCATTTTAGCTCGGGTCCTCTACCAGAGGCCAGGAAGCTTGAGGGTTCTGCGTAGTATCCGTGCTGTTCCTAGCAGTGCGCTTTTCTGGACCGAGATATCTGATGTTGTTCCCAGGATCTGTTGCAACCACTCGTCTAGTTTGGGGGTCACTGCCCTGAGTGCTCTGACCACCACAGGCACGACTGTCACCTTTACCTTCCAGGCACTCTCCAGCTCCTCTCTGAGCCCTGGTATTTCTCGATTCTCTCATGTTCCTTCTTTCTGATGTTTCCATCACTCAGGATCGCTACATCCATGACAACGGCTTTCCTTTGCCCTTTATCTATGACCACGATATCTGGTTGGTTGGCCATTACCATCTTGTTTGTCTGTATCTGGAAGTCCCACAGGATCTTTGCTCGGTCATTCTCTACTACCTTGGGGGGTGTTTCCCATTTTGAAGCTGGGGTTTACAGTACATACTCCGCACAGATGTTTCGGTAGACTATACCAGCCACCTGGTTATGGCGCTCCATGTAGGCTTTCCCTGCCAGCATCTTACATCCTGCAGTTATGTGTTGGATTGTCTCAGGTGCCTCTTTGCACAACCTACACCTTGGGTCTTGCCTGGTGTGGTATATCCGTGCCTCGATGGCTCTGGTGTTCAGGGCCTGCTCTTGAGTAGCCAGGATGAGTGCCTCTGTGCTGTCCTTTAGGCCAGCCCTCTCTAGCCACTGATAGGACTTCTTGAGATCAGCCACTTCAGTTATGGTTCGGTGGTACATCCCGTGTAGGGGCTTTTCCTCCCATGAATGTCCCTCTTCCAGCACCTCATCCTCTGTTTCCCATTGTCTGAGACATTCTCTGAGTACATCATCCTTTGGAGCCTTCTCTTTGATGTATTCATTGAGCTTGGATGTTTCATCCTGGACAGTGGCTCTCACACTCACTAGTCCGCGGCCTCCTTCCTTACGGCTTGTGTACAGTCTCAGGGTGCTGGACTTGGGATGGAACACTCCGTGCATGGTGAGGAGTTTTCGGGTCTTAACATCCGTGGTCTGAATCTCTTCCCTTGGCCACCTTATTATTCCTGCAGGGTATCTGATCACTGGCAGGGCATAGCTGTTTATTGCCTGGGTCTTGTTCTTGCCATTGAGCTGGCTTCTCAGGACTTGCCTCACCCGCTGGAGGTATTTGGTCGTAGCCGCTTTCCTTTTTGCGAGTTCGAGGTTGCCATTGGCCTGTGGTATACCGAGGTACTTGTAGCTGTTTTCAATGTCTGCTGTTGTTCCTTCAGGGAGTGAGACCCCTTCAGTGTGGACTACCTTGCCCCTCTTGGTCACCATCCGACTACATTTCTCCAGCCCGAATGACATCCCGATGTCACTGCTGTAGATCCTGGTCGTCTGGATCAGGGAGTCTATGTCCCTTTCGCTCTTAGCATACAGCTTTATGTCATCCATGTGGAGGAGGTGACTGATTGTAGCTCCATTTCTGAGGCGGTATCCATAGCCTGTCTTGGCGATTATTTGGCTGAGGGGGTTCAGTCCTATGCAGAACAGCAGTGGGGAGAGTGCATCACCTTGGTATATGCCATATTTGATGGACACTTGCGTTAGTGGCTTGCCATTGGCTTCAAGTGTGGTTTTCCACATCCTCATCGAGTTTGCAACGAAGGCTCTCAGGGTCCTGTTGACCTTATACAACTCAGAGCATTCAGTGATCCATGTGATCCGAGTCATATGCTTTCTTGTAATCAATTCAGGCTGTGCACAGGTTGGTATGTCGGGACCTGAGGTTTTGTGCGACTGTGCTGTTAACCAGCAGCTGACGTTTGGCACCTCTAGTATCTCTACCAATACTCTTTCTTTGCTTATGTATTGATCCATGTGTCCACTTATCTTAATTTCAACTTAATAATGCCTGACATGAGCTTCCATGTTGTGGAGAGACAGGTTATTGGCCGATAGTTGGAAGGAACTGCACCCTTTGAGGAATCCTTCATGATCAGGATTGTTCGCCCTTTGGTTAGCCACCCTGGGTGAGTCCCATCCATCAGCAACTGATTCATTTGTGCTGCTAGGCGCTCGTGGAGTGCTGTGAGTTTCTTTAGCCAGTAGGTGCGGACCATATCCGGGCCTGGTACCGTCCAGTTTTTCATACCTGAGACTCTTTCTTGTATGTCTGCCGCTGTGATGGTAACTGGGTTCTGTTCAGGGAGGTTGCTGTGCTCCTCTTTCAGAGTCACCAGCCATTGTGCACTGCTGTTATGTGTGACCTCCTTCTCCCATATGCTTTTCCAGTATCTTTCAGTTTCCAGCCTTGGAGGGTCTGCTCTGCTGTTAGAACCCTGCCACTGAACGTACACTTTCGCAGGTTGTGTTGCGAACAGCCTGTTTATTCTTCTGGACTCATTCTCTTTCGTGTACCTCTTTAGGCGACTGGACAAGGCCTGGAGCCTTTGTTTGGCAGTTTCGAGTGCTTCAGGTATGGTTATCTGCATGTACCTCTTGGGTATTGGCATTTTATTCACACCTCTCTGGGTCTCCGTCAACTGACTCACATCTTTCCGAGCCGCCTTGATCTTAGCCTCCAACCGTATTTTCCATGGTGGGTAACGAATCTCGTGGCTCTCACAGTTGCTCTTGTAGCCAAGCATCTCTAAGATCACTGATGCTGAAGCGTATAACAGCTCATTGGTTTCCGTGATCGTTCCGGTCGGGATCGCTCTCAGTGCTGCATTCACAGTGTCCATGAGACTTTCAGGTGGTACTTCACATAGCCGTTGTAATCGGTTTCTTGGTTGCCCAGTTTTCATTCTTGCCATGATCTTATTTCTCAGGTCAGTTGCTGCTTCGCTCAGCATTTCATTCATTGGGGCAGGCTTCCCAATCTCATCATTCATTGGGGCTTGCCTCCCAATCTCTGGTCTGACCTTTTCCTCTGATGTGGCAGCCTGGGGCCCTTCATCTCGGAATTTGTGTTGTACCTCATCAATCTCAAGTTGTGATAGCAATTGCCGTTTGTGGATATTGGAATACTGAGCTACTAGTTGTTTCGTGCTCAACCGTGACTGTGGCTTTCGAAGTAATCCAGCCCCCATTCTCCGCATGTAACCCCTCTGACTAGGGTTGCTTGAGTAGTAGCATACCAACAGAGCCATGATATCGCATCTCGTCCATCTCCGCTTTGTTCCAGTAGCCCATTTTTCATCAGGGTGCTCTGGTTCCCCAGCACCTGACGGGCGACGTCTGAGCCGGCATGTCATTCAATTTATTGTCTCTCATCATTGTATGAGGTAGGCATTAGTGTGAAGGGTCTTGCCCAAGGACCCACGCTGGATGATGTTTTGTGCTCATTGTCTCTGCCCCAAGCGGGTTTCGACGAACCCTCGTCTCCCGTATGCCAAACTGCTGCCTTATCAGCTGAGCTATCCAGCCGCTTAATATATATATATATATATATATATATATATATATATATATATATATATATATATATATATATATATATAGAGAGAGAGAGAGAGAGAGAGAGAGAGAGAGAGAGAGAGAGAGAGAGAGAGAGAGTAGTCTTTACACATCTATTGGGCGCATATATTTCATAATTTTTTTATTTGTCTCCTGTTTGACTTGACTGTTTGATTGTCAATGTGTTTTTTATTTTGGAGTTTAGAATACTTAGTAACTCTTTTGGAATTGTTTTATACAAGCGGACTAAACATTAGTGTATTACCTGACATTTTTAAGCATGTAAAGCACTTCGGATGGTAGGTGGGAGTTCTGCACATCAAATTCTGTCAAGTCTGCCTCCAGCAAACTGGGAGGGGGTTCCTTGGGCTGCAAGGAGGGGGGATCCTTACGTATCCGGAGGATCCTAAAACATTTATGCATTTGTATGGACAAGTATGTGTGTTTACAACCAAGCGCATCCACGAAACACACATGCACTCACACGCACACACACAAACACACATCCACTCACGCGCACGCACACACACACACACACACACACACACACACACGTACACACACGCACACACACACGCACATACACGCACACACACACATCACACACAGTGCTGTCTCCTTAACTAACCAAATACATGTACTTCTTTTCCTTTCGGCTTAACCCTTCAATGGGAAATATATGTCTGTTTGTCTTTCTGACCGTATGTCCGTATATATATATATATATATATATATATATATATATATATATATATATATATATATATATATATATATATATATATATATATATATATATATATATATACAGTAAAGTCTCGTTATATCGATATTCAAGGGAGTCCGAAAAAATATCGATATAACCGGGACTGTCGATATATCCGACCCTGTTTACATGTAATTTTCTCCGTGCGTGCATAGAAATAGCATCGATATAACCGGGACTATCGATATATCCGATATCGATATAACGAGACTTTACTGTGTGTATATATATATATATATATATATATATATATATATATATATATATATATATATATATATATATATATATATATATATATATATATATATATATATATACACGGAATGTGATATCAGTATATATATATCAGTGACGTGCGGTGAGGTTCATGGCTAGTGAAGTCACAGATAAATACAGAGGGTTCTGTCAGGAAGGGCATCCTACGTAAAAAAAATTGCCAAAACAAATATGCGAATCAAACCTCTGAATCCCATACCGGATCAACAACGGCCGCCATTGGTACTGTTGACCTTCAGGGTGCCAGTGGAAAATAGACTACTGTTGGTCGAAGAAGGAGAGGAGGGAGGTGTGCCCGGAGAAAAAGAGATAAATGGAACGCCAAGAGTATAGAACTAAGAGTAGGAACTTTGAATGTAGGAACAATGACAGGTAAAGGTCGAGAGCTGGTTGACATGATGCAGAGAAGGTAGGCATAGTGTGTGTCTAGGAGACCAGGTGGAAAGAGAGCAAGGCTAGAAGCTTAAGGCCAGGGTTTAAGTTGTTCTATCATGGTGAAGACAGAAAGTGAAAGAGTTGGGCTTATCTTAAAAGAGGAGTTTGTTAGGAATGTCTTAGAAGTAAAAAGAGTATCAGAATGATGAGTCTGAAGCTAGAAATTGAAGGTGTGATGTTCAATGTTGTTAGTGGGTATGCCCCACAAGTAGGATGTGAGCTGGCGGAGAAGGAGAAATTTTGGTTGGACTTTGATGAAGTCATACAGAACATCCCGAGAAGTTAGATGGTTGTAATTGGTGGAGACTTCAATAAATACACAGGTAGACTACATTTTGTGTCAACGGCGCCATCTAAAGGAAATCAGTGACTGCAAAGTAGTGGTTGGTGAGCGTGTAGCCAGACAGCATAGGTTGGTGGTGTGACGCTGGCAGTGAGGAAGATGAAGAAAGCATAGGCTGAACTGAGGACAAAATGGTGGAAGTTGAAAAAGGAAGAGTGTTGCATGACATTTAGGAAGGAGGTAAGACAAGCACTGGGTGGGCAAGAGGTCCTTCCAGGTGACTGGCAAACTACAGCGAACATAATCAGAGACACAGGTCGGAAAGTACTTGGTGTATCGAGAGGAACAAAGGTAGATAAGGAGACTTGGTGGTGAAATGGGGAGGTGCAGGAGTGTATATAGAGAAAGAGGTTAGCAAAGAAGAAGTGGGACAGTGAGAGGACGGACGAGAGTAGACAGCAGTACAAGGAGATGCAGCGCACGGTTAAAGTAAAGGTGGCAAAGGCCAAACAAGAGGCCTATGGTGACTTGTATGCTCGGCTGGACAGCAAGGAAGGTGAGACTGATCTTTACAGGCTGGCGAGACAGAGAGACAAAGATGGTAAGGACCTGCAGCAGGTTCGGGTGATTAAGGATAGAGATGGCAATGTATTAACGGGTGCCAGTATTGTGATGGCAAGATGGAAAGAGTACTTTGAAGAATTGATGAATGAGGAAAATGAGAAGGAACAACGAGTAGAAGATGTGACTGTTGTGGACCAAGAGGTATCAAACATTAGCAAGGATGAAGTGAGGAGGGTGCTGAAGAGGATGAAGGGGGGAAAGGCACTCAGGCCTGATGATTTACCAATCGAGGTATGGAAGTGTCTTGGAGAGGTGGCGGTGGTGTTTCTGACTGGGTTATTCAACAAGATCTTAGATGGTGAACAGATGCCTGAAGAATGGAGACAAAGTGTACTCGTGCCCATTTTTAAGAACAAAGAGTGTGCAGAGTTGTACTAACTACAGAGGAATAAAGTTGATGAGCCATACAATGAAACTTTGGGAAAGAGTAGTTGAAGCAAGACTAAGAGCAGAAGTGAACATTTGTGAGCAGCAGTATGGCTTCATGCCCAAAAAGAGTACGACAGATGCAGTGTTTGCTTTAAAAATGCTGATCGAGAAGTACAGAGAAGTTCAGAAGGAATTGCATTGTGTCTTTGTAGATCTGGAGAAAGCGTATGACAGGGTGCTCAGAGAAGAGCTGTGGCATTGCATGAGGAGGTCTGGAGTTACGGAAAAGTATGTCAAGACATGTATCATGACTGTAAGACAGTTGTGAGGTGTGCTGTCGGTATGACTAAGGAATTCAAGGTGGAGGTGGGACTCCACCAGGGATCAGCTCTGAGCCCCTTCTTGTTTGCTATGGTGATGGACAGGTTGACAGACGATGTTAGACAAGAATCTCCTTGGACCATGATGTTTGCAGATGACATTGTGATCTGTAGCGAGAACAGGGAACAGGTGGCGGAGAAACTAGAGATGTGGAGATATGCCCTGGAAATGAGAGGAATGAAGATCAGTCGCAGCAACACGGAATATATGTGTGTGAATGAGAGGGATCCAAGTGCAAGAGTGATGCTACAGGGAGAAGAGATAAAGAAGGTGGAGGATTTTAAGTACTTGGGGTCAACTGTCCAGAGCAATGGAGAGTGTGATGTGTGATAGGAGGGTTTCCACTAGGATGAAAGGAAAAGTGTATAAAACAGTGGTGAGACCAGCCATGATGTTTGGACTGGAAACAGTGCCACTGAAGAAAAGACAGGAAGCAGAGGTGGAGGTAGCGGAGCTGAAGATGTTGAGGTTTTCTTTGGGAGTGACCAGGTTGGATAAGATCAGGAATGAGTACATTCGAGGGACAACTCATATTAGAGGCTTTGGAGAGAAAGTCAGAGAGGCCAGACTGAGATGGTTTGGACATGTCCAGAGGAGAGACAGTGACTATATCGGGAGAAGAATGCTGAGCCTTGAACTGCCAGGCAGGAGACCGAGAGGAAGACCGAAGAGGAAGTTTATGGATGTGGTCAGAGAGGACATGAAGGTGGCTGGTGTGAGAGAAGAGGATGCACAAAACCGGGATAGATGGAGGACATTGATTCACTGTGGTGACCCCTGAGGGGAAAAGCCGAGAGGAAAAGAAGAAGATACAGTAAAGTCTCGTTATATCGATATCGGTTATATCGATAGTACCGCTTATTACGATACTATTTTCATTTCCCTTGCACATTTCTAGTCTTTTTATGTATAATTAGTACCGTTTAGTACGATACCCGGTTATTACGATAATCCGGTTATTACGGTGCTCCTTTTCATCCCCCGCCGGCCATTTTGCTGTTTATATCAATACATCGGTCGCGCCATTGGTCGACTTGGTCACGTGTCTTGGTCACGTGACACGCCATCGGTCGTGCCATTGGTCGACTTGGTCACGTGTCTTGGTTACGTGACACGCCATCGGTCGCGCCATTGGTCGACTTGGTCACGTGACTTGGTTACGTGACCAGCACCCGTGGAGCAAAGCCATTTTCATTTTCAGACGCTCGCTCGTGTGTAGCAGACAAGATTGAAGTGTTTGTGTTAAAAGGTAAAAATGGGAAGCAGAAGAAGATTGATGACTTTTTTAAATTGTATACATAATACAGTAAGATGTAAGCGTTGCAGTTTCCCTGTTGTGTTATGTACATGCCCACTGTACTGTATATGAATGCAATCGTTTTTTGCAACAATGTTTCTTGTTTTGTCTGCTGAAGCGTGATGATTTTGAAAATTATTAACAACCTATACTGTGTATTAAAGGACAACCGATGTCACTTTTTATTCAAATGCAAAACACCAATAAAAATGACTTCACGCCAAGACGTCTTGCATTGCTTGTGAATCCAAACAATGGCTTCAGATTCGGATAATATGCTTTCTTGTTACACATCCAGTTATGAATATGATACACTGTACACTGAATATGATACACTGTAGTTCTGAAGATGAAAGCATACATGTTTGCAATCAGTAAAGAATTATATGTGCCATTTTGAGGAAACATTGGGGGAACATCTGTCACCCAAAAAAAAAGGGGCACAAAATGGGAGCTCATGGCCAGCTCCGTTTCTTATATGGCGCTTGGCTGCCCTCTTTTGGCGGCTTTTGTTAATGCAGTTCGGCGCAGGATCGGATAGTCCGGTTATCAACATTTTTTCCAACTCCCGAGAATATCGATATAACGAGACTTTACTGTATATACAGTAAAGTCTTGATATAGTACTGCTTATTACGTACTATTTCTATGAACTCAAGGAGAAAATTACATGCCCGCAGGATCGGATATATCGATAGTCATACATATTTTTTCCGACTTGTTTAAAGCCGATATTCTCGGGATTAATTATAACCGTTGTCGATATATCCGTCCTGCGCCGAACTTTAACAAAAGCAAACATGTTGCAAACATGCTTTCCTCTTCACAACTACAGTGTATTTGAATCATTATCATAACTGGATGTGTAACAAGAAAGCATATTATCCGAATCTGAAGCCATTGTTTGGATTCACAAGCAATGCAAGACGTCTTGGCGTGAAGCCATTTTTATTGGTGTTTTGCATTTGAATAAAAAGTGACATTGGTTGTCCTTTAATACACAGTATGGACAAAACAAGAAACATTGCAAAAAACAATTGCATTCATATACAGTACAGTGGGCATGTACATAACACAACAGGGAAACTGCAATGCTTACATCTTACTGTATTATGTATGCAATTTAAAAAAGTCATCAATCTTCTGCTTCCCATTTTTACCTTTTAACACAAACACTTCAATCTCGTCTGCTACACACGAGCTAGCGTCTGAAAATGAAAATGGCTGTGCTACACGGGAGCTGGTCACGTAACAAACTCACGTAACCAAGTCGACCAATGGCGCGACCGATGGCGTGTATCGATATAAACATAGCAAAATGGCCGGCGGGAGATGAAAAAGAGCACCGTAGTAACCGGATTATCGTAAAAATCATGAATCGTACTAAACGGAACTAATTATACATAAAAAGACTAGAAATGTGCACGGGAAATGAAAATAGTTTCGTAATAAGCAGTATTATCAATATAAACTATATCGCTATAACGAGACTTTACTGTACTTTTGGGGGGGGGGCCTTGGCTTACGAATTTAATTGGTTCCCTGACAGAGTGTGAAAGGCGAAGTGTATCCCAAAAATTAATCTCCCATAGGAAACCATTAAAATGAGAATAATCTGTTCCCAGGTCTCCATAAAATATAATTTTCAACTAAATAACCCTTAAAACTACACACAATATACCTTATTCTATATATAATAAATATGCTATCGTATTGTAATGAAAGAAATACACTGCACTGTAAGAAATTATTGATGATGATGTGTTGAGCGTTGAGAACCGCATTATGGTCAGCAACGAGCTCCTTGATATCATCTGCATCCACTTCGAGTCCCGTTGGTGCTGGCAGAGATTTTATTACAACAAAAGGCGCGGGTCCGATGTTTCCACGTACCCGGAATAACGCGACAAAAGAAACCAAAAAGGGGTGGAGCGAGTCGGTGGGCGGGGGCGATCCGTCCAGCCTATCAAGCTAGGCAAAATATAGATAACATATAAATGTGTGGAGTTTGCATGTTCTCCCCGGGCCCGCGTGGTTTTTCTCCAGGTCCTCCGGTTTCCTCTCACACTCCAAAAACATGCACGGCAGGCAGATATATATATATATTTATGCAGTGAGACCTTGGCTTACGAACTTAATTGGTTCCCAGACAGTGTGTAAGGCGAAAGGTGTGTATCCCCAAAATTAATTTCCCATAGGAAACCATTAAAATGAGAATAATCCGTTCCCACGCCCCCATAGTCGTTCCCACGCCCGGTAGTCGCGTGGGAAGCACGCCGGCTTATACATATATATAAAACGGTACATGCAAATATTTTGCATTTTTGTGGGTACTGTATGTCGAAAAATGATTGGACAGAGATGCTGTAAATTAGATTTTGTATTGTGCGCATTTTTTGGCCGAGCTCGCATGCGATTGGCTGCATACTATGCTTCACGCAGACGCACGCACCCTGACACATTAGAGCAGGGGTGTCAAAAACTACGGCCCGCGGTCCATTTTTAATTGGCCCGCAAGAAATTTTATAAACAGAATGGAGTATGGCCCGCACTTCAGATTTTGCCCGCACTTCTAAATTTTAACCAGGGGGAGCCACTGTTGATCAAGGCAGTTGCTCCACCAAAAAGGTCAATCCCAGAAGAAATTTACCTGTTACAAGGTAGAAAGTGAGTGCAGAAAATTGCAGAAACAGTGGGAGAGTGAATATTTCTTCAAAGAATTCAAGGGGAAGTGTGTCTGTTTGATCTGCACTGAAACTGTGGCAGTTATGAAAGAGTATAATGTACGACAAATCTACAGTGTAGATTTTGCTGCAGTAGTCATTTGTCATCGTGGCGCACAATGCAACATTTGCATTGCTTGCTACAAGCCACTAAGCCCCTTTCATAAGTCTCACGTACAGTTTACAGTCACGGTTTAATGTAAATTTACGTTTTGTAGCGTCACATATGTTGTTAGCTTCTTTTGAATCTTTCTTCTGGGCTGAGGTTCTGTGCATCTATTTTGGAAAATGATATGCAAATGCACGACCTTAGACCGCTTGCGAAAGTCCGGAGGAAAGAAGCAGGCTTCTGATTGGCTGCCGTGCCGAGTATGCAAATTTCAACTGCAGGTAGCTTGTGTCTGTGTGCTCGGCGACGGTACACATGTATTGTTTGGGCGTGAAGGCGAGGGCGTCAGTGGAGAGTTTGTACAGCGCACGGTAAATCACAGTGCATATGTTATTTTAATCTATTTCCATTTCCTCCTCCAAGTATCTGCGAAATAGTATGTAAACGCCATATCTTGCATATTCCTTGAGACAAATTTATTAACTGATCAGGGATATTTTTCACATTTGAAAGACAGTTAATAAATTGGGTTGTAGTGTACTTACTGTGCTATGAGGTTTGTACACACTACATTTAAAGGACAACCGGCACCATTTTTTTTGCTTCCCACTGTCAACAGAAAAACGTTTTATAGCATCTAAAATACCCAAAACAGGCAGGCTGATATTTTTAGTTAAATGAAAAACACCAATAAAAATGACTTCAAAATCAATCCGGAAATGGCCAGTTTTCCCCTTGTTCGTGATGTCACGCCAAGACGTCTTGCCTTGCTCAAGAATCAAAACAATGGCTTCAGATTCGGAGAAGATGCTTTCTCTGTACTCGTCCAGTTATGAATATGATTCAAATACAGTAAAGTCTCGTCATATCGATATCAGTTATATCAATAGTACTGCTTATTACGATACTATTTCTATGAACGCAAGGAGAAAATTTACATGCCGCAGGATCGGATATATCGATAGTCCGGTTATATATATATATATATATATATATATATATTTTTTCCGACTCCCGAGAATATCGATATAATGAGACTTTACTGTAGTTCTGAAGACAAAAGCATAAATGTTTGCAATTGATTCAAGGAGTCCTCCCATGTCAATTCGAGCCGTCAATGACAGCAATGTAGCACCCAGAAAATGCAGAAGATGGCGACCAAGCTTCGTTGGAAATGGGCTGATTTGTCAGCTGGGAATTTGTGTCAGCGAATATCAAATAGTTGTCTTGGTGCAACACACAACGATTCACCATCACGTTATGTGTTTTCCTTCTAATTTCGCCATCAACACGGATCAACACGAAGTTTTCAGACGAAACAAAGTACCGCAAAATGCATTGTGTGTCGCTTTCTCGGTCAGGGGCGGTCCAAACGTGACATCACATGGGGATCGTCATCAACTTGAAAACAAGACTTCATAAATATTCACCGCAAGTCTTAAAATGTAAACTATAGCAATATGCTGTGGAATCCTTGTAAAATATGCTCAGTCGAAGTCATTTGAAGTGATTTTACAAATTATGGACATAACTTGTCCGGTGGCGTCGGTTGTCCTTTAATGCTTTAGGTTTAGTATTTCCGGCCCAAACACTCCCTTCAAATGCTCCTGGCCCGGCCCCTCTGTCAAATCTTAGAACCCAATGCGGCCCGCGAGTCAAAAAGTTTGCCCACCCCTGCATTCGAGGTTTCAAAGGCTGGATGTTTACACGATGGACACCAAGGCTGACCAATGAGTCAGTGTTGCCGACGAGTTCAGACCCCGATCCGCTGAGCTCGCTCATGATTGGCTGCGTAGAGTACGTGGGCGGGGAGGAAACCTCTCTTACCAGTTGATCATCTGAGGAGGAGGCGCCAAGCTCGCTTACGATTGGCTGTGTAGAGTATGTTGGCGGGGAGGAAATCCCTCTTCCCAGTGTACGCGATGCATACCAAAAAGTAATGGCTTACTGAAGACCCAAGGATATATGTCGTCATACTACAGTAGGTGTGAATTTACTTTACGACTACTGGAGCGTTTTACTTATGAACAAATATATACTTCTATGGACGCTTTTCTTTGGAAAAGACTGCAAAAACTTCCAATAAAAGTTTTCTTCTTCCTTCGAACACTTCAAATTCAAACATCCAATGCACCATTCATACATGTTAATTTGTGGAGTTCTTTTGTGTGTGTTCTGTGAGTTGCAAATAAAGTGACTTCACCAGAAAGAAAAAAAAGAAAACACCATCAACATGTGACTTACTTGCGCGCTATAGACATAACTTTAGTCCTTTTCCGGACTCTCTGCCGGGAAGCGGAGCTGGAGGAGGGCGTGGGGGAGGACAATGTCTGGACCTTTAAAAGCCATGAAAATAGAAAAATGTATTCCGCGGGTGTGTATACATATAAACACAATCGTACAAACGCACACACGCATACACACACACACACACACACACACACACACACACACACACACACACACACACACACACACACACGCACACACACACACACACACACACACACACACACACACACACACACACACACACACACACACACACACACACACACACACACACACACACACATATAGTATGTACACGGTTGATTTAGCACAAAAACATTAAGAAATAGAACTGTGAACTTGTAACTCCATATCAATAAGAGTGTGTACAGAAAAAGGCATCCATAAATATACTCACCTTTCTCATTATCTTTCGGCCGTAGAACATAACCTTGTCCCTTTTTCGAAAACGATAATGTGGTACACCTGTCTCCTCCTCTGAAACACAAAAGAAATCCTTATTTACAACAGATTATTTTCTTACAGACAGTGTTTTTTAGGTGTTCAATAACCTGACATGTTTTGGTGTATACTTCCGCCTTTGTCAGGAGCAGTATCCTGAAGGGACGAGCGGACAGCAGGGTGCTCGTCCCTGCAGGATACTGCTCCTGACGAAGGCGGAAGTATACGCCGAAACATGTCAGGTAATTGAACACCTAAAAAACATTGTCTGCAAGAAAATAATCAGTTGTAAATTAGATATCAAGTAGACAGGATGAATTTCACACAACCAAAAGAAATCCTTCTTCAGACTTTCACAATTGTTTTGTATTCTGTCATCCGTTGGTCCTGATATTTGTGCTATAATCACACGCTACACGATGGGATTCCACATCCCAAAACACATATATATATATATATATATATATATATATATATATATATATATATATATATATATATATATATATATATATATAGTATATATATATATATATATATATATATATACAGTAAAGTCTCGTTATATCGATATCGGATATATCGATAGTCCCGCATATCGATAATTTCTATGCACGCAGGGTGGATATATCTTAGGGGTGATGTATTTTTTCGGGCTCCCTTGACACAGCCTCTCGTGACATCACTGTATATATATATATATATATATATATATATATATATATATATATGGGCGGCCCGGTAGTCGAGTGGTTAGCACACCGGCTTCACAGTGCAGAGGTCGCCGGTTCGCGTCCCGGTCCGGCCTCCCTGTGTGGAGTTTGCATGTTCTTCCCGGACCCGCGTGGGTTTTCTCCGGGTCCTCCGGTTTCCTCCCACACTCCAAAAACATGCATGGCAGGCAGATTGACCACTCCAAATTGTCCGTAGGTGTGAGTGTGAGAGTGACTGTTGTATGTCTGTGTGCCCTGCGATTGGCTGGCAACCAATTCAGGGTGTCCCCCGCCTCGTGCCCGAAGACAGCTGAGATAGGCTCCAGCAACCCCCGCGACCCTAATGAGGAATAAGCGGTACGGAAAATGAGATGAGATATAATAAGAATAGAGAATAATCCATTCCCAGGTTACCATAAAACATACTTTTCAACTAAATAAGCCTTAAAACTACACAAAATATACCTTATATATATATATATATATATATATATATATATATATATATATATATATATATATATATATATATATATATATATATATATATATATATATATATATATATATATTGTGTAGTTTTAAGGCTTATTTAGTTGAAAAGTATGTTTTATGGTAACCTGGGAATGGATTATTCTCATTTTTAATGGTTTCTTATGGGAAATAAATGTTTGGCAGACAAACTTTTCGCCTTACACACTTTCTGGGAACCGATTAAGTTCATAAGCTGAGGTATCACTGTGTACTGTGTTAATGCCTAAGGCAACAAAAAGTTGTAGGCCACACTAACATTAAACTTTGTTGTGAAGTCACCATCTCATCTCAGATGATTATTGAATGACTATCTGTGTCTTTTAAGTTGTGCCACATTATTTGCTATTCTGATTTTTGTTGTTGTTTTGACTTCAACATGGCGCCGCGAGCATTGTTGCTTTTATAAAAGATCCTGTATTTTGTTTTTCTACTTCTTCCTTTCCTCTTACTTTCATCACTTTGCTGCTGTGAAATGCAAATTTCTCCACTTTGAGACTAATAAAGTCTAATCCGATCCGATCCAATCATTCTAATATTTGTCCACAAAGATCTACATTGGTAAATGAATGCTAATATGTTCAAATACTGAGCTTTGTATTGACAATGATTGAAACAAACAAATAAAAAAGAGGCAAGGTATAGTGTACTGACTTGACAGCCTGTATCTTCTGTAGAGAAGGAACACGACACCTCCAACAAGGGAAACAACAGTCATAGCTCCAATGAGAAGTGCCGTCCACTAGAAGTAATCACATTCCAAATAGATAATCAAAAACCCATATAATAATAATAATAATAATAATAATAATAATAATAATAATAATAATTAATAATAATAAATTTCATTTTTAAGCACCTTTCAAAACTCTCAAGGTCGCTTTACAGTCACAGGATAAGTTTTTCTGTGGGTGAGCAGCAGCAGCCACACACGCCAGCGTTCACGCCAGCGTTCACTCAACCCAGAACTACATAATTCAAATAGATAGAAAACTAACTAGCTAGCCAGATAGCTAATAAATAGCTAGCTAGATAGCTAGCCAGATAGCTATATTGCTATCTAGATAGCTAGCCAAATAGCTGGCCAGTATCTATTGTTCACATGTTTGGTATCCTAAGGACAGGAAGGTATAAATCCATAACTGTGCTAACCAGTATTAGCATGCAGCCACGCTGAGCAAAGAGCTGCTGCTATAGGCGATGACACTATAACGACATATACGTTTTCCAAATACAAAATAAGGCACACCATATTATAAGGCGCTTCAGTAGAGGTTGAGGTTACACACTACTTCTTCTACAAGTCCGCGGCTTCTGCCAGTAGTTGCGAGACCTGTTGTAGCTCAATATGACTTCACATATAAGGCGCACCTGTGTATAAGACGCAAGGTCATTTTTTTGAAGAAAATCAAGGCTTTTGAGTGCACCTTATACACCGGAAAATACGCTCGATTATGTGAATATTCCATCCATACAGCCTACGAACACGATCTGGCAGTTTATGATATGCATCAATGTATGAAAATTTAAAGGGGAAGTTAACTCAAAGATTTTCTAAACAATAAGCTTTATTGAATGTCATCATGTGGGCCCACTATTCTAAACTCTGCATTTGCAACCAATCACTGCCTGACTTGAGCATGTCCAAAATCCAAAATCAGAAAGCAGATGAGATGTAAAAACATTTTTACTTCTCCACCAAAATAAGCACAGTGTTGGATTGACTGACAGGAACCGAGACGTTTCTAAAAAGTCCAACTAGACGAGAACAACACTTGCAACATGTTCTTTGAGTGTTTACCATGTTGGCTTCAATTCGTTTCTCTATGATCTGGTCCATCTTGGCATTGAGCTCACTTCAAAATGAGCCAGGCTCTGAAACAAAAAGCACACAAGAAATTAATTGTAGCACTAATGCATCCACATAAATAACTATCAAAAGAAATGTCTTCACTCGACTTGATTGAGATTTTTTTTTCAGAATTGCATGTTAGCATGGCAACATAATTCCCCAGAAACTACAGTACACCCAAAAAACTCCTACTGAAAATGAGTAGGAGTCAGTGTCAAAGGACCATATGATACATTTCTCTAGATATAAAAACCATTACATGAGATTTTCATCTCATTTTGTTGACACTCTTGACATGTTAATGTCTGAGTTTATATACAGTGACACCTCAGCTTATGAACGCTTTAGCTCACAAACGTTTCGCTTTACGAACATTAAATTTGCGTGAATATAATATTGGAAGACAAACTAGTAGTTTTCGGCGGATTAACCGAACCACACAGCGCCACATTGGCTGGCGGACTCGTTTTCATCACCTCCTTTCTTTGAGTGCAGACGTGGTTTGTTATCGAGTGGAGTGCTTTTGCTATTATGGAACTGAAAAAACCCCACCACAGGCTAATTACGGTCAAGCAAAAGTAGGCGATCATCAAAAAACATGAACGAGGTGTGCATTTGTGTGACTTAGTGTCCCAGTAGCAGTACGCTAAGTCCACCATTGCTACGTGTGGCTAAGGGTGTTTCTGTCTTGTCTAAGCAATGGTCTCAGGCATTAGAAGAGGTTGAAAAACTTCTGTTGATTTGGATTTACGAAAAGCAGCTAGCAGGGGACAGTCTGCGTGAGGGTATTATTGCCGAGAAAGCACAGCAACTTCACTCCGATATCATTAAGAGGCAACCATATCAATGACCGTCACAAAGGTAAATAAAACGACTTTATTAACCAGTAGTTTATTTCTTTAATTACAATACAATAGCAAATTTATGATACATAAAATAGGGTATACAGTAAAGTCTCGTTATATCGATAGTCCCAGTTATATCGATACTACAGTAAAGTCTCGTTATATCGATATCGGATATATCGATAGTCCCGGCTATATCGATACTACAGTAAAGTCTCGTTATATCGATATCGGATATATCGATAGTCCCGGTTATATCGATACTATTTCTATGCACGCACGGAGAAAATTACATGCAAACAGGGTCGGATATATCGATAGTCCCGGTTATATCGATATTTTTTCGGACTCCCTTGAATATCGATATAACGAGACTTTACTGTATTTTGTGTAGTTTTAAAGGACAACCGATGTCTCTGGACAAGTTGTGTCCATAATTTGTAAAATGGCTTCAAATGACTTCGACTGAGCGTATTTGACAAAGATTCCACTGCATATAGCTATATTTTACGTTTTAAGACTCGCGCTGAATATTCAGGAAGTCTTGTTTTTTAGTTGGTGACGAGTCCGTACGTGACGTCACTAAACGACCACTCTTTACCGTAAAAAAGACGCATTGTAGCGGTCCTTCCATCACGTCAATGTATATCAATGTAAGCCGCCAGAAGGCCAGAAGAGGGCGTCCAAGCGCCATATAAGGAATTTATCAGCCTGTGGAAACAGAGGTGGCCACTGGAGGTCGCCATTTTGTGCCTCTTTTTTTGGGTGAGAGATTTTCCCCCAATGTTGCCTCAAAATGGGACAAATACATTCTTTAATCGATTGCAAACATGTATGCTTTCCTCTTCAGAACTATGTGAATCGTATTCATCATTGGATGTGGAACAAGAAAGCATATTCTCTGAATCTGAACTGTCTGAAGCCATTGTTTTGATTCTGGAGCAAGGCAGTGTGTTACCAATAGTGACGTCACGAACAAGGGGGCGGGACTTCTGAATCAAACAAAAAAACAACAACAAAAAACACAAAAAAACAAAACAAAAACAAAAAAAAACAAAAAAGTGACGTCGGTTGTCCTTTAAGGCTTATTTAGTTGAATATTGTTTTATGGGGACCTGGGAACAGATTCTTTTCATTTTTAATTGGTTTTTATGGGAAATAAATGTTCGGCAGACGAACTTTTCGCCTTACACAAACTTTCTGTGAACCAATTAAGTTCGTGAGCTGAGGTATCACTGTATTTATATATCGTAGTCATTTGTAATTAGTCGAGTGAAAGTCTTTCTTTTTTATCTGCAACAAAACCTTTACGAATGGGGCTTTCAGACTGTAATCGTCAGCAGTACTTTTCTAAATTTCCATGGAAATGTTATAGTTTCATCATAAATTCATGAAGTAACAAAATCTTGAAATATAAACTTAACAGATGAAAGGAAGGCACTGGCTGTGTATTTACAGGATGTATGTGCTTGTACATTTGCAACACAAAGAAAGCCAATATTTGAGCTAAATTGGCCAGAAACTGAATTAAAATAAATGAAAGTAAATGTACGTCTGTGTAAGCTCTCAGTCGTGCAGGAGTGGTCCATCAATGAAAAGGTTTCATCAGCCGTCATCTGTACTTCTTTGCAGGTGTCGGACGTTTCGCTTCTTATCCAAGAAACTAAAGTCTTACTGGTAGTTTAGGCCCTATATATCCAGACATGGCGGTGCCGGACTCTGCTATGATAGGTCCCTGCTCTCAGGTTGGGGGGAGCACAGGACTACTCCCTGCCACTCCACTGATACAGTAAAGTCTCGTTATATCGATATTCAAGGGAGTCCGAAAAAATATCGATATAACCGGGACTATCGATATATCCGACCCTGTTTGCATGTAATTTTCTCCGTGCGTGCATAGAAATAGTATCGATATAACCGGGACTATCGATGTATCCGATATCGATATAACGAGACTTTACTGTAGTTCCTATTGTGCTGACTAACGACTGGCCTGAATGCCCCACTTCCACCGGTATCACCTCATAAGGCACAAATTAGTGCATCCAAGAGATAGGCTGCCAAACGAAAAACAAAGTAATGTAGTTTATTCAATACGTAAGAATGAAAATTGTAAAGAGCAGTACATTGGGGAGACTAAACAAATTCTCAAAAAAAAGACTTTATTAACATCGCAGGGATAATACTAGTGGGCCTCAATCAGCAGTACATATGCACCTAAAAGCTAGCAACCACACATTTGACAACAATGAGGTTAAAATCTTAGCAAAAGAACATAGATGGTTTGAAAGGGCAGTAAAAGAAGCAATTTTCATAAAACCACTAAATCCTTCATTAAACCGGTTTGGTGGGGTGAGGTTCAATTTTGATCGTTCGTACAACAGCCTACTGAGGCAAAATAGGATTAGTGTCACGGTTTGCAAGGTGGTGATGGCGGGTGCGGATCCCAAAAAGCAGGCAGGAGGGAGCAGGAGGTTGTTTGACAAATTGTATTAAAATAAAGGTCAGCAGGAACAAATTGTAAAACATCAAAATCATCTGAATGGAAAAAGTACAAAGTAGCAAAAGAAGACCAAAAGTAAAAGTCCTCCAAGGTTAAACAAACACATACACAATGCATGCAGCAAACAAGCAGCAAACAATGAACCGACACCGGATGGTCGTGCCGGGTGTCCTTTTAAGTGTCAGTGATTAAACGACCAGCACCTGTGCAGGTGACAGCGCCCCCCCGTTGGTCGCCAACCAGATCATGACAATTAGGAATACTGATGAGGTGATACCGGTGGAAGTGGGGCATTCAGGACAGTCGTTAGTCAGCACAATAGGAACTATCAGTGGAGTGGCAGGGAGTAGTCCTCTGCTCCCCCCACCTGAGAGCAGGGACCTATCATCGCAGAGTCCCGCAGCCATGTCTGGACAGTAGGGATAGGGCCTGAACTACCAGTAAGACTTTAGTTTGCTGACAAAGTTTCTTGGATAAGAAGCGAACGTCCGACACCTTCAAAGAAGTACAGATGACGTCTGAAGAAATCTTTTCATCGAAAGTAAATGTACTTTTTTGTGCTCGCAACACGGCACTGACAGACCTACCAGATATATACTGCAAGTCTCGTCCTCGTTGTTTTTTCCAAGTCTCATTGAAGTTCAAACAACAGTACAAGGCAACACCTAAGTGTGATACAATTGGGAAATATCAAGATATTGAATGAATATTTGAAAGCGTGTAACTGTTTTTTGTAAGTGAGAAGAAGCATCATAAATACAGTGATCGTTTTAAGTCAGGTAAACAATCCAATGTGGTCTAAAGATCACCCATTCTAAGGGGAAAAAAATACGTCAACCATTATATCAGCCCACTACGAGTGAACATACTGTACTCCTGAGACACTGACACCCTCTACTGGACTGTCGTGCGGGATATAACAACTCTGAATTGGTCAAAGGGAAAACAGCATTTTCAAACATTGCTTATCTGTTGTTTGGATAGACTTGATTTGGACAGTCCTTTCGCATTTTAGTCCAAATTTAATTTGATTGGTTTATTGAAGAAGAGGGGAGGGCAAAATGTCCGAATTGGGATTATGTAACTTTTCGTGTCATGACCTTGCTATTGTCACAATAATAATGACCAGAATAAACAGCACAGACCAGCACGGTTTGGTTTTGTGTTCGTGTTGGTTTTGCAGGCCACAAAATAGGGAAAAACAAAAGGGTCCAGATGAGAACAGCTGAACCGTCGGACATTTTTCAGCCTGCTCTGTGAGGAGCATGCTGTTTGTTGTTGCCCAGCCGAAAGATGGTGATCACCGGTGACCTGCTTGCTGGTGTCCTTCAGTTGGCAGGAGAGCAAAAACAGGGAGGGATTTAACATTTAAAGCGAACATTTGTGACTATATGTCCAATTCGGTTGTGGACAAATACTGTACAGTACTCAGGAGAGAGTCCGTTGTGAACTTTTGAACTGACGAATGCGCTGCAGTACCCACTGTGGTCTTCTAAATACAGTATTGCAAACAACTTCTTGAACTCATTTCAAATATTAAGTTAAGTTTTGAGTTGCACACAAACGGGACATTGATGAATTTAGAAATACTCGAAAATACTGTTCAAGTTAAAAGTTAATTTCAAGGCATACAATGTGTCAGTTCACTCTGTGGATTCCGCCACTGTGAGATGCAACAAAATCAAACACAAAAGTATTGGAAAAGAGAAATGGTAAAAACACAAGTCCACTATTAATAATAACATTGGGTAGACGCATACGTTATTTTCTCACGTACCGGTTTCAGCTTTTAAGCACGCCCGTGTAAAAAAAAACATCAAATATGATTCGTGAGAACAATTGGGATATCCGGCACTACCCACCAAAATAAAATAAACATTGAAATAGGGCCGTCTTTTACTGGCCAGAAACTGAATTAAAATAAACGAAAGTAAATGTGCCTTTATGTGGTCGCTATACTGTTCATGATCAATTCTCTTCCTTTTTTGCTCAACATTATATAATATGCATTATTTTTTTAACGTGGATGCGGGAGTAATGGTTCTTTTCACGTTCGTTATGTTTTACACAGACAAACGCTGCTGCACCAGTATCGCGGATTCTAATTGGAGCATAATCTTGTTTTACAGCCAATAGACATACGTTTTGTTTTACATGCCGTTCACATAATTTTTTTCCAAATCCCCAGTTCAAGGTGAGATGAGTCAAATGTTTTATACTTTGATTAAAACGATTACCGTATTTAGATGCAATCGCGAGGCGCTATTTGTACTGTGTAATCCAATATTTGAGCAAATGTCCAGCAAGTAATGGAACCAGTATTTCTGCGAAACCAAGCTAACCAGCTAAAGACAGGAGGCAAACCCAACTAGTTTTTGCGTCTCGCTACACTCCAGTGGTCGTCGGAGAACGCCGGGGCCGATAAAGTGATGAAATTTATTGAACATTTCCCATAGATTATAAATAAAAAATGTGTTTTAGTTCACTTTTCTCTGCTAGCATCGTGGCGTCAGACGTTGAACGCTCTGTAAAATTATATCAACGTTCAGGCAGATTTCGTTTTGAGGAAGCTAAATTGAGATAATTTAGTATCCATATTTTTTGTCGATGTACCATTATATTTTTCGGGAGTAAAATTGATGACTTAAGTCAAAGGTTTGTGAGACACTGCTTGTAAGCTGCATCCTATAGTGGTTATTGTGTTCATTTTTTTTTAGGTTTACTAGAAAAGAATATCCAGTTGGAGCACAATGGGCGTCTTGTCTGCACTGGTAAGGGGCCTGACAAGAGGAGCTGATAGAATGTCGGAATTTACCAGTAAGCGGGGTTCAAAGACTCACTATAAAGGCAGAGGTTCAAGACCAGCTGGAGTGAATCTCCCCAGCAAAAAGTTTCTGGCAAGACAGGCCATGATTCCTGAGTTTGTGGTACCCGCTCTGGATGGCTTTAAACTCAAACCCTATGTATCATACCGCTGCCCATCAGAAAATGAGCCTCCAGTGACTGCAGAGAGCCTATTTGCTGAAGTGGTGGCTCCTCAGATCAAGAAAGACTTTAATGAAGGGATTTATGACAAAGAGCGACTGGAGAAATATGGATTTGAACCCACACAGGAGGGGAAGTTGTTCAAATTGTATCCCAAGAACTATGTGCGTTAAAATGAACTTAACATCTGTGATCAAGCTATTTGCAAGGCAAGAATTATGCACCGGTGACAATGGCCTCAGAACCTTTGTAGCAATACCATGTTGCAAGCTGGACACAATACTTTTATCATCACTCTTTCTCTCCTCAAGTAGAATAAAACCAAACAGAACTGAACAGTTTGGGACAATAATTACTCGACAAGTGTCATGATCCTACTGCATTTGATCACACTTTGTCACCATTTACCATTTTGTGTGCCGCTGTTTACAACCAACAGGTAACAGACACATTTTAATCATTAACAATAATTGGTAAACTTGATGAGTTATGCAATTCTGAAATGTGTTTGAGTTGCAAGGTAGTTAAAGGCTATGGCATTGACACTTTGGTGATGTCAATATGTGAGTTATGCAATTGGCAGGTCAAGCTTCCTATGAAACATCCTCCATCTTTATTTTTGGACTCGCAAATTTGAAAAATAGCATTTTGAGGACTTGCTCCAGCTACATATGTACAATATAAGCAGGTCCGGTGCAAATTACATTGAAATGTGTCTGTTGTGAATGGCTACTTGAATCAATAATAATGTCTATCTTTCTGTGTTCTTTAATGTTTTTATTTAAAAATCATTCTCGACTTGTGAAACAAAGGGTGAAATTGTGTACAGAAATTGTTTGCAATGCCATTGAGCATTTCAGAGCACTCCAAAAATATAAATACCTGCTCAAAAATCAGTCAACAGGAAACCAAACTGTCCATGTTATTGCGCAACTGTACATTATACACCATACAGATCCAAATAATAGTCAGAAATTTGATCAACGCAGATCTTTTTCGACCTGTGCCTCGACTGGCGACCAGTCCCACCGCCACAGGTGAAGCATATGATCATAAAATGAGCAACTTGCAAGAAGAAAAGACAATGAAGAGGCATCATCATCCGGTGTGACTGCGTTGCCTGCATGAGAGGTGGTCGATGGTGGCGCAATGCCCTCTGGGATGTATTGGCCACAATCATCCTCGAGGGAAGTATCAAAACTGGCGGTGGGAGATTCATACTGGATTCGCAGGTGTCCTCCGCTGTCAGTGATGCATTTCGTTGGTTCTGCAGTTGGAGGGGAGAGAGGAGCAGGTTCCTCCAGGGACAGTTGGGACCAGTCCGCCCCATAGGCCAGTGAGTTGTGGAGGATGTAGGACGCCACAACGGGACATGCTCCTTTATTGGACTCTGGATGAAGCAAGGTGCAACTTTTTTCAGAGAATGTCAATTCCTCACAAAGCCATTTCATGTACTGCGTGGACATCAACCGTTGTTTTTGCAAGGCTTTCTTTGATTTCGTAGATTAAACAGTTTCGGTGGAAATGATCAGCAAGCCAACCCAGCTCATGTCCATCAATACAATTTGAGTGGCAGTAATACAGTAAAGGCAATATTTACATGGAATCAACAATTTTAAAGGACAACCGACACCATTTTTTGTTTCCTAACTGACATCATAAAAACATTTTATAGCATCTAAAATACCCAAAACACGCAGGCTGATATTTTTAGTCAAATGCAAAACACCAATAAAAATGACTTAAAGGACAACCGAGGTCTCCGGACAAGTTGTGTCCATAATTTGTAAAATGGCTTCAAATGACTTCTACTGGGCGTATTTTAATAAGATTCCACCGCATATAGCTATATTTTACGTTTTAAGACTCGCGCTGAACTTCAGGAAGTCTTGTTTTTGAGTTGGTGACGAGTCCGTATGTGACGTCATGAAAGGACCCCCCCACCGTAAAAAAAGACGAATTGTAGCGTCCTTCTATCGCGTCAATGTATTTTGCTGTACTGTTTTGTTTGAAAACCTTGTGTTGCACCCAAAAGCCGCCAGAAGAGGGAGTCCAAGATCCATGGAAGGATTTCTCACAGGAGCTGGTCGCCATTTTTTTGCCTCCTTTGTGGGACGCTACATCGCAGTCCAGATGCCTCAAAATGACACGGAAGGACTTCTTTACTCGATTGTAAACATGTATGCTTTCCTCTTCAGAACTATTTGAATCATATTCATAACTGGATGTGTAACAAGAAAGCATATTCTCCGAATCTGAAACCATTGTTTGGATTCTCCAGCAATGCAAGACGTCTTGGCATGACGTCACGAACTGGGGGCGGGACTTTCTGAAAATGCCCAATTCGCAGCTCAATTTTGGACAATTTAAGTCATTTTTATTGGTGTTTTGCATTTGAATAAAAACATACTGTGTGTTTTGGGTATGTTAGATGCTATAAAACGTTTTTCTGATGTCAGTTAAAAAACAAAAGTGACGTCGGTTGCCCTTTAGTGTCCAAGAAATAGTTTCCTATGGGAAATTATTTCTTGGGATACACACTCTTCACCATACACGCTCTGTCTGGGAACCAATGAAGTTCGTAATCCAAGGTATCATTGTACTTGCAAATGTCTGCATGTGATTAAACACACATCGTCTGCTTTCATCGGGCACTGTAGAAATCGGACATCATTTACTTTTGAGAAACCGAAATCAGCAGATTTGGTTATTTTCAATTCAATAGATGATGTATCAATAAAGAACGTGTTCCATTCCCTTGGTTCTCTTGGTGCAGAACATATGCTTCTACTCACCAATGGCTTGTTGACAATGAAGAATGTGGAAGTCATTGTGCATGCATGCTGCCAGCAGAAGATGCTGGTGAGTCGGATGCCACTTGAGCCGCCACACCCCACCACCCAACAGACTCTCACTGAAAGGCTCCCGCATATTTCTACCATCCCACAACAGTACCTTTTCATCATAGCTGTTGGAGAAAAAAACAAGTCGAAACCAACACTAGATACAAACGTATTCCTTGACCCAATTATTAAATGTGAAGTTTACCTGCCAGTAGCCAGAATAAATTCCTTATGTGGGTTGCTGTGAATGCTGCACACACCCATCGAGTGCCTTTGTGAAAGATGACCTGTAAATGTTGTGTTTTTGCTCCATCAAAACGGACAAGGAGATTAATTACCTGTTACTGATGAAAGTGGGTTTGGAGGGCCCAATCCTGAGATCCCAGCCTTTCAGTTTACAGTCATCTCCACCTGGCAACAGACAGGCATATCGAGAGATCATCCCATTTGCTCTAATTCAGGGGTCGCGAACCTTTTTGACCAAGTAATAAGGAGATTGACGGAAAGAGTTAGTCGGGAGGTAAACATAATGTGGGGTAATAAGACAAGTTTTTCTCAATGTCACAGATTAATGGAGAGATTTACCAAAAATGTTACGCTTTACATATGTTTCACAAATGAGTTTGTGTGGCCCAAGCATGTACTTTGACCACAGCGTCCACAATAAGGATTTTTCTTGAAAGTGGGATTCATTCATTTTCCAACGGGGGGGCTTGCTGGAGCCTATCCCAGCTGCGTTCGGGCAGTTGGTGAGGGACACCCTGAACCGGTTGTCAACCAAACGCAGGGCACACAGAAACGAACAACAATTCACACTCACACCTACACATAATTTGAGTATCCAATCAGCTTGTCATGCATGCTTTTTGGAATGTGGGAGGAGAGCAGAGAACACCCAAGCAGGCTCGGAGACAACAGGCAAACTCCACACAGGAAGGCTGTAGCTGGAATTGAACCCGGTACGTCTGCACTGTGAAGTCAACGTGTTAACTCTTTGCCTGTTGTGTCGTCAATGAAACAAACATGGCAGGAAAAAAAGCTGGGAAAAAACTGAAACATTTCTAGTCATTGGCGGTGAAGTGGCTATTAGTAAGCGGGAGTAGTTGTCTTCTGAAACGAGTCATGGGGTGGGGGAAAAAAAATACAACAAAATTGCAAGACCTGACTTGTGTGAAACAGTGAGACAATTTCAGGAAAGGGTGTCATTACCTGAGTAAACCAACTGCGTGTCCCAGTAGGAGAAGGCTGAGATCCATGCCTCAAAGGTGTGGGCCTTCCACTGTGACAAAGTTACCAGAGCACCTTCAGCCAAAGACAGCACACTGACATGACCCGCAGAGTCGCTGCAAACCGCCCGCACATCACTGCTGCTCGAATGAGACAAAGCAACCTAGTAATTTACCTGCCTCATCTAGCATTACCTGCCATATTCAGGAAAGTAAAACGGGCTCTACAGGAGACAAAGTAAGTCTCTTACCTGTCCATTCTTCCAGTGGACCAATCTAAGGACAGAGCCAGCTGGTCTGCCCCCAGTTTCGCGTCGCTCAGAGTCTGCAGATTGCTGCTGCCTTCCTACTTATGAGTGTTGATAACCAAACGCATCATTGGAGTTAAAAAAAAGGAAATATACAACATGTTTCACGTTTGAATACTACGCATATATACTGCTTCATGTCACAAAGAGGGTACAGCAAGTGCTGAAAAATGAATGTCTGACTGTCTCTTTGTATTGTCATATTATTTGTTATTTAGTTTTTTTACTTCAAGATGGCGTCGCGAGAGTGGCTGCCTTTCCAGCAGCTCCTGTATTTTGTTTTTCTACTTCTTTCTTTCCTTTCCTCTTCCTGTCATAACTTTGTTGCTGTGAAATGTAAATTTCTCCAATGTGAGACGAATAAAGGTATATCCAATCCATATCATTGTGTTGATTGATAGTCTTTAATATTGGACCACTACGATGTTGTGTATTCAGAAACTTGATTCCTCAAGAGGCACATTTCTCACCTGGCAGGTTGCAAGTGCATACAGGTGTAGTTCTCCAGTGGCAGCAGCCAATCCCAGCAGAACCTTTTCTGACACAGGCACATGACACCTGAGGAGATAAAGATTGCTTCATAAGCTTTCTGCAACATCTGGATGCTCTCAAAGTCGACTGCTGACAAGATGCAGTCAAAGCCCTTGTAATAAACACAAATGTATTGATTATCTTTATAAAAGAAATAATATAATAATACAGTACTTGATAATAGGACCTCAAAAAACATTAACTTTCAAATCACAAAATCAAGGGGAAGATCGCAAAATCATTGTCAAAATCATTGTCAACAACAGGTGCTATATATATATATATATATATATATATAAATATCGTTATATACAGTGAAGTCTCGTTATATCGATATCGGATATATCGATAGTCCCTTGAATATCGATATTTTTTCGGACTCCCTGTGAATATCGATATATATATATATTACTATATATATATATATATATATATATATATATATATATACATATATATATTGTGGGGCCTTTGCTTACGAACTTAATTGGTTCCCAGAGTGTGTAAGGTGAAAAGTGTGTATCCCAAAAATTAATTTCCCATGGGAAACCATTAAATTGAGAATAATCCGTTCCCAGGTCTCCATAAAATATAATTTTCAACTAAATAAGCCTTAAAACTACACACAACATACCTTATTCTATGTATAATAAATGTGCTACTGTATTGTAAGAAGGAAATACACTGCACTATGTAATAAAGTCACTTTATTTACATTTGTGATGGTCGTTGATGGCTGTAAATTGACACCTGTTGCTTTCTATAACCACTATATTGTAACATCCGGTGCTTGTTATTTGGATGTTTGAGGGCTGGGCTAGTCGGGGGACCGCGACGTCACCGAGAGGAGGGAGGGCCCTACAACTTGCAAGCGAAAATCTTGTAAGGTCTTACGAAACTGAGGCATCACATTATCGAAAATCATGTTGATGATTCTCTTTTCTGGATGGAACTGTTCAATAAAAGCCTGCACATCAAAAATTCTTCCATGCTGCTTTCAAAGATCGAAGGGTAACATCATGCCAAGCCTTTTCTATCAGCTGAATACAATGATACTGTCACGTTCCGAGTGTGACAGGGATAGCTGACTTGTCGGAATCCCTAAGCAGGCGGCAGAGACGTAGATGCTGGCAGAGATTTTATTACAACAAAAGGCGCAAGTCTGATGATTCCACGGACTCGGAATAACGCGCGCGACAAAAGAAGGCGGGCGGGGGCGATCCGTCCAGCCTATCAAGCTAGGCAAAATAAAATGGCACGCGGGGGTGAAAAAACTTGCGATCCCGGAAAGCAACAAACTTACGCAATCGCGGCTAACAATCACCTCGGGCGAAGCAAACTCTTGTGCTGGCAAGTCCAAGACACTGCCGAGACGCGAGGCGTCGTAACCATGTCACTGGTGAGGTGACAGTGACTCGTTGAAATGTCCCAGTATAGGTGATCAGGGGCTTGACAGCAGCTGGCAACCCCACCCCAGCTGTCAACTCGCTTGTGACAAGTTCGGTGTCATTAGTCACGTGAAAGCATCGAGTAAATAACGCCTTTGTGTAGCAATGGTGAGCTTAGCATATCGGTACCGGGCTCTTCATTTGTAAAATGGTAGTAGAAAGTTACTCTCAGGGAAGTGACACACAGCGTGGGAAATGTGTCAGGCTGAGATTCACTCGTTCGTGTTTCTCAATGATCTCCTTCTTCTCCTCGACTGTAATTTTGTTTTGTGTCTTCTTCGGCTGAACACGAGCCTGTGGTGGGGTCTTTTTCGGTCCCATAACAGGAAAAGTATCGTTCAAGACGATCAACGTGTGCACTCATAGAAAGGGGGTGTGGAAAAGTAGGCCTGCCCGGGCGCTGTTCGGTCGTGTGCTTTGGTGTTCTTCCGCCGAAGATTACTCCGCCAGCCATGGTGGGGGGTGTGTATCGCGAAAAGTAGTGCTTAATCCAAGGTTTAATTTTCATAAATTTAACGTTCGTAAACCGAAAAGTTCGTAAGGCAAGGTGTTCATAAACCGAGGCCCCACTGTATATCATATATCAACAAAAGTCTTACCAAAGTTCTTACCATTTCAAATCTAAAATGGCAGGTGTGTCGATACGCTGTAGCTCAGTGAGAGGAGGACCCAAAGCATCTTGTTGATATTCAAAAAGGTACAAACGACCAGTCCGGCTTGGGGCGCTATCCTTGTCCCCTTTCTACAGCACGGATATCAAAGTGGAAATGTGCATCAATGTTCAGGAAAATGTAAACACTGCTTATGCTCGTAAGTCAGGATGAAGAATGTTTTTGCTGACCAAAAACAAAAGACTTTAGCTAATAACACACATTACTCATTTAATCAATTACTCAATAGTCCAAAATCTCAGTTGTTGCTGAAGTGAAAGTGAAGAACAGACATGCTGTGTTTTTTTTAGCAATGACTGATACAGTAACTCCCAAACCGCAGCACACCTGGTAACGTCTCACAGAACACTAATTAATGATACTGATTTCATCGAAAAAAAATATTACAATTTCACAAAATCGGCCCCAAAAAGATTTCATACAAATTATTTCGTTTTTGTCATGCACACTTGATATGCCGGAGATGTCTATTGACAAGCTGAACAAATAAATACTAATGCTCTTCCACAACATGTCAAAAAATATCTCCAACGTGTGCACCTGTCGCCGTTAATGCAACAGAACAAGATAAGCTTTGTGTTCAACAAAACATACATTTCAGAGAGGAAATGATTGGAAACAAGAACTGTATAATTTATTGATTCATACTGTAGGTAATATTTCATTTTCATAGTATTTGGTGAGATTTGTCCAAAATTCAATGAGGGCTGTTTAAAAAAAAAGAGATAATACAGAGCTAGAGCCAGAGTTAAAGATGTTAAGATTTGCTCTGGGAGCGAGGAGGATGAAAAAGATCAGGATGACGAGCTCATTGAGAGGCAGGACAGGCTTAAAGTGTTCTTCACAAAGCCAGAGAGGTCAACATAGAGATGATTTTGAGAATGTGCAGAAGAGCACTGATCTGTAGATGGTTGCTGGAAGTAGAGCGGCCGAGTGGGAGCTCACAAGGAAGCGCCAAAGAGGAGATTTGAGGTTGTGATGATAGGAGACTTGATGTAAGAGTGCATGATACAGAGGACACATCTTGATTATTCGTAGTGGTCAGTTGTCGCCCTTGAATGGACTGAAGTCGAAAGGAAACAAGACAACAACATTCCCATTGTATTTCTTCCAAGAGACGTACCCCTGATAGAGTCAGCTACGTCGAACGTATTCCAGTAAAAAAGAGAGCATTTGAATTGTTTCTGCTGGCACCCACAAATTGCCACTTGCAACTTTGCTCGACTGCAACCGAACCACAATGGTTTGGCAGCTCCAAAAATTGGTTGTCACTCACCCCTTTTTGGAGCTGGTAAGTCCCGCAGGCCAGGTATCGGTGGCAGTTCGAGACAGGGCACCATTCCACGGTGTCAGCACTCAACTCGGTGTCAAACACTTGCAAGCTGCGGGTTCGTGACTTCCAAGCCATGCCCAACCTCTCCGCATAACGCTATGGTTATGATCCAAAAGCTGGAAAGCAGTTTTAATGTAAACTTTATTATCATGCGTTGAAAAAAAGACAGGTACACAAAAAAAGCATCATTTGACAAACTAATCTCGTAAAATCGCTATCTAGCTTCAAAGCTAAAGTTAGCTTGACAGTAGCGACCACGCTATATCCTACACATGTGAGCGACAATCGACAAAAAGGAAGATAAATGGCTTTCGGATGGACTTACATTGTAAAACACTTCCAGGCATAAAAGATATTGGCGTGCAGGCTGTTTAGCGCCGCCTTGCTTTCCGGTGTATGTCTGGACCACCCCAATACCTAAAAAACTAACAAAACAAAAGAAAAAACACACACACAAAAACAATCAGAACGGGCCCGTGGCCATTTTACTCATACCTGCAAAAATGAATATACATGACTAGTTTTCCAGAAGCAACGAGAAAACAAATTCAACATCCCGTTCAAAAATTAGTTTCAAATTCTTGATACTATATTGAAACGTCCGGTGCTTGTTATTTGCATGTTTGAGGGCTGGGCTAGTCGGGGGACCGCGACGTCACCGAGCGGGGGGAGGACCCTACAACTCGCGAGCGAAAATTATTAACTAGTGAAAATAATTTGCAAACCTTGAACAAAAACAGAGCTTTATTTTTGGCATCCCTAAACAAAAATATGGGTTTAAATGTGAATATGAAGGGGAAAAAAGCAAAGTTTTTGTGACGAACTACTCGCACCGACTCCAAGCCGTGACGTCACATGTCCTGGATGGAACACATTCCTCCCCTCGAGCCTTGGTCGGATATCACTGCGGTCAAGCCAGCCTCCACTCGCAAAACGAAGTCAACTGCGGTCAAGCCAGTCTCCACTCGTAAAATCGAAGTCAACTGCGGTCAAGCCAGCCTCCACTCGCAAAATCGAAGTGAAGTGAGCCGCCACTTCGATTGACAACACTGTGCTTTACGGTCGTCTGCGGCGAGCGAGCGAGCGAGAGTGCGACGGGGACCACCTTCAAAACAAAAGCATTTTGATGCCCGACAGTGGTTTGGATGTAAATACCCAAAAAATATGTAAACCAAGCGGTTTCTTGGCTGTCAGGTAATGGTCACGTTGACCGAGGAAGAATAAGAACTCTCAGAACAGTGCCAAGACGCGTTCTCAAGTGGAGATAGAAAAAGTAGGTATCATAATAATAATAATAATGAAAAAACATTTATAAGCGGCTTTTAAAACCCTCAAGCACCTTTTAAAGCACCCAAGGAGACTTTACAAATAAAAGTAAAATAAGCACCACCATAGTTGAGTGCATACTGACGTTATTTTTCAGCAAATTTTAAAAACTTGTAAAGGGGAAAATCTTCGATATCCCTGGACCAAATCAACACTGGGGAAAACTTGAGCACCCCAGCTCTCCAACCAGACCACCCTGATACGGATCTTATTTTATTTTTGAAATGCAAGTCCTCTGAAAAGTGACAACATATTGATACTGTTTGTCAATTTTTCATGGCTATGAACAGAATCGATGACAAAAAGCAGTCTTGGCGGAACCCAACCCCCACTCCTGGTTTATGCCATCTTCAATGAGGAACAGTATTTTCTTTATTTAACAATTGTGTGACATTCAATTTATGAATGTCCTTGTGTGTGTCCTTTGGTGTGTGCATGTGTAACAGACCTCAGGCCGAGGGGTACGGGCAATGGAAGTCATTTCCTACACACACACACACACACACACACACACACACACACACACACACACACACACACACACACACACACACACACACACACACACACACACACACACACACACACACACACACACACACACACACACACACACACACACACACACATGCGAGTGTGTGTGGCTCCAAACTTGGGGTACCACCCAAGTTTCTCTGCATCCTCCAGCAGTTGCATGACGGGACGCAAGTCAGAGTACTCTTCACAGAGCTCCAGTCAGAGCTCTTTGGGATGAACGCTGGGGTGAAGCAGGGCTGTGTCTTGGCTCCAGTGCTCTTTAACATCCTCCTCTCTGCTGTCACATGCCTATTTCACAAAGGCATCGGACATGAAGATGGCATCTGTGTGGAGTACTGCCTCGATGAAAACCTCTTCAACATCAGATGGCTCCAGGCCCATACAAAGACAGATATCTGCCACATATGTGAACTTCAGTATGCCGATGACTGTGCTGTACTAACTCGCAGCTCAGAATCTATGCAGCATGCACTAAAAACAATTTCTAGCTTGTACCAGTCTTTTGGTGTCCAGATCAACTTAAAAAAAACGGATCTCATGTTCCAACCTGGGCGGCCCGGTAGTCGAGTGGTTAGCACACCGGCTTCCCAGTGCAGAGGTCGCCGGTTCGCGTCCCGGTCCGGCCTCCCTGTGTGGAGTTTGCATGTTCTCCCCGGACCCGCGTGGGTTATCTCCGGGTCCTCCGGTTTCCTCCCACACTCCAAAAACATGCATGGCAGGCAGATTGACCACTCCAAATTGTCCCTAGGTGTGAGTGTGAGAGTGACTGTTGTATGTCTTTGTGTGCCCTGCGATTGGCTGGCAACCAATTCAGGGTGTCCCCCGCCTCGTGCCCGAAGACAGCTGAGATAGGCTCCAGCAACCCCCGCGACCCTAATGAGGAATAAGCGGTACGGAAAATGAGATGAGATGTTCCAACCTGTGACTCCAACTCCCACACCACCCAGCCTTTAAATCAATGGCATTTCTATAAACATAGTGGATCACATTACCTACCTTGGCTCCACTTTGTCTTCCAATTGCTCCCTTGACATTGAAGTACACAAACGTATAAATAAAGCCTCGTCATCCTTTGGTTAGCTACGCGGCAGAGTCTTTGCAAACTGACACCTGAGAATTGGTACCAAGATTGCCGAATACAACGCAGTATGTCTCTCCACTTGGCACTTTGCTGCTGTGAAATGTAAATTTCTCCACTGTGAGACTAATAAAGGCATATCCAATCCAATCCACTCTCCTCTATGGGGCAGAAACATGGACCACATACCGCCGGCACATTACTACCCTTGAGGCCTTCCACATCCGTAGCCTGCAGAAAATCCTTGGCCTGTCCTGGGAAGTTCGAGTTCCCTACTCAGACATCCTTCAGTGCACAAATTCTATCCGCATGTAAGCGGCAGTTGCAAAGAAACATCCTCGGTGGTTTGGACACACCATCCGCATGCCCGATCACGGCAAGTCCTCTATAGACAGCTGAAAGACGCAAAGCGCTCTGCAGGGGGCAAAATCAACGCCTCAAGGACTACACCAGGGCCAACATCAATACCACACAACTCAAAACTTAGGTACAATTAGGGAGACACATTCAACGGCAGCAGCGGACGGCTGGTACCCCCCTGGCGTCCGGCCTCCCATGTTCCATCGGCGGACGTGTGTGCGGCTCAAGGATTGGGCTCTATGCCCATGAGAAATCGCATCAGCGAGAGCGTCACTAACCCCCATCCCCCCACAATCCCCCGACCCCCAACATTCCCCTCCCTTGGAGCAAGCGTAATCATCACTTATGATGGACAGCTAGAAAGCGTGTATGTGTGTGCGTGCGTGTGTTTGTGTGTAGGTTTGCGTCTGTATTGAAATGGTGGGCCAAGTCAGGGAAAAGGCAAAAACCTTGAAGAACCTATGACGGAAACACAAAGACCGTTAAATCATATTTATTTACAAATTAGAGCACTGATTTTGGGGTATTATTCACATTCCGTTGTTCATTTCGAGTTGGCGGTGCATTGGAGTCGTCCATCTGCATGACAAAAAGAAAACGAAAATGTATAAAAAGCTGTGGACTGATTTACAACATGGCACCCTCGTGAGTGAGCGGTTGGTAGTCCGCTGAGTGACGCACAATATTCTACCTGTACAACTATTTACATTTGATCACTGTACAAATTTACAGAGATCACATTAGGGAAAGAGTCAGTACCTGAGGAATTAAGTCTCTAAATTAGCATTACTCATTTTCTGTGGGAATACGGATTTTTAACAGTAGAAGCCAAAGCCACAATGAGAAAGATGAATATTTCACAGCGGGGCAAATTTGATGTGCAGGTGATTGTGGCGGCACAGGTGCGCACCGCGGCTTTGATGGGAATCTCAGCCTGACACTTTTCCCACGGCTGGATAGTATAAAAGAGCAGCCGTCGCAGAACAGCAGCAGATAATATCTCAGACGCAGACGCACACGCAACTCCCAGAGAGCTGCTCAGCATTAGGGAGTTTCACAGCACGACCTGCTCGACTCCACGCCACGATCAAGCTCTGCGAGACATCTGCGGTTACTTCCCTGGGACATTTGACAACCACGATTTAACAAATAGATTGGACAAACTCTTTATGATCAGTGACACCCATTTGGTTAAAAAAAGACATCCTATTAACCAAAAGGTTGTTCGCATGGCAACCTTTACTCCGGTGTAGCACCGGGGCTGACCCAGTAGTGTTGACACGCGCGACGTTTTACTGGTGTACCCCCTGAAAACAGCTTGAAGCGGGGCAAATTTAACCCTGCTCAAGAGGCGGTTTAACTTTTTACTCTGGAATAAATGCTAGTTTTCTGAGCAGCACAGATATAAAATGGGACGTGTGAATGCAACAGGGTTAGATTAGTTCCCTTTGAGTGAGAAAATTTGATTATACACGGTATTTCGTGCTCTATTGTACTTCCGCTCTCTCTCTCTCTCTCTCTCTCTCTCTCTCTCTCTCTCTCTCTCTCTCTCTGTCTCTCTCCCTCCTCTTCTCTCTCTCTCTCTCTCTCTCTCTCTCTCTCTCTCTCTCTCTCTCTCTCTCTCTCTCTCTCTCTCTCTCTCTCTCTCTCTCTCTCTCTCTCTCTCTCTCTCTCTCTCTCTCTCTCTCTCTCTCTCTCTCTCTCTCTCTCTCTCTCTCTCTCCCTCACGTTTATTTCCTTATTATTCCTATAGTATTGCAAGGTCACGGAAAGCGGGGCTGGAACAAGGTGAACATGCGACTCTTTAGTAAGCAGCTTCTTACGTGTGAACGCTCCACAAATTTACACCCGTGTAAGATATATTGTAACAAAATACACCGGTGCAGCGGCAATGCAAATATGTGAAGACCGCACAAGTTTATATTTGAATAATAGCTATGTTTTAAAGTTAATTACCTGAGGCTTAGTTGTCAAGCCCCGCCTCCACATTGAAATGAGCATTTTATTTTCAAATGGCCGTTGCCAACCTCAGCAAATGCGCAGATTCGACTGTGTACGGTTACATTTTTTTTGCAAGCACTTTACACGTCACTGGTCTGCAGTTGTTGTAGTGTGTTTTCATAAATGGCTGTTGAAGTCTCAGAGAAAAAAAAACACTTCTCTAGGAAACATCAAGTGTACTGACATGCTTTCATAAAAAAAAGTTAGGAAGTAAAAGACAACTGATGCGATTGCCAGCAGGCTTCATTGTCCCCTCTCTGTCTTCAAAACACAGAAACTATACATGAAAAAACAAATTGGCCAATGAAACCTACCATTGATTAGCACACGGGAACAAACACCTCATACATATGCAGCATTTCCCTCAAGGAAGAAACGTCAACCAAATAAATAATTCATAACAGTGCCAACAGGAATTAAATAACAATCATTGTCTCAATTTATGATCACAGGAAGCGTGATCAACTGAAAGCAGTCAAACGTCCATTGAACACGTGTGAAAATGCCTGGCTCATTTACTGTAAATTCTCTCACTGGTACTCAGCAGATTGTTAGTTCAGCAGATGGTTCAAGCTTCAATTCCAAGACAACTCAAACACTGTCCTCTGAAATCACAAAAATAATAAAACACTTTTCTTTGGACGCTGCTCACCGATCACCGTTAAAAATCACATGGAAAAAAACAACAGAGGAAATGCATTCTGAAGTCTGCCATACATGAAGGGGAAGGGAGTGGGCTTTGGAGTTGTTACTTTGCAGCAGCTTTATTTGATCTGTAAATGTAAGGATTCCAGTTCCAGGGTGGGTTTGGGGGTGCTAAGCCTTGTAGCAGTTGCCCTGTGTAGTGAGTGCCAGCTGACCGTTGGGTGCCACTTCGTTGGCCTCATCCTCCAGGAGGCCTGACACGTCGGCATTGGGAATGCTGTCGTGATAGCTGCTAAAACTGATGTTGTCCTCCTTCAGTTCGATTGTCCAGAAAGGCGCGTTGAGTTTCCGGTTCTGGTATTCTCTGTAAGTGTACACCCCACCGACAAAGCCCAACAGCACTACCACCACCAGGATGATGACGGCCAAGATGATAATGTTGAACTGTGTCCAGGAGACGTCGGTCAGAGCTGCCGTGGTGTTGTCTGTGGGGCTGCTCAGACTAGTCAGCAGGCCTTGAGAAGTGGCGGCCGTGCTGAGTGTCGTGCTCCAGTTGGCTCTTGGTCTGGTGGAGGTCACACTGCTGCTGGAGGATGAAGCTGTACTCGGGGAGGGGGTCTCTGTTTTGGGTCGACCTGCTGGTGTGGGAATACGCTGAGGTGCTGAGGAGAGAAAAACATTCGACAATTACATATTTTATTTATTCGACAGTCACTGAATGTTCATTTAAAGCAGTGTCTGAAATAACGTCTGCCCGGACGCCCGGGCCATGCAACCTTTACGTCGGGCGTACAACTTACAAAACGTTTCCGCCCGGGTGGCCGACAACTTGTTCAAGGAAAAAAAACAAAATATTTTTTTTCTAATCAAACGTTTGCTTTATTCTGTATAGCAAACGTTTGATTTCCAAATCGGAATAAATGATTCCGATTTCAAAATCTTCATTCGGTTTGGAAATTTTGGAATTTCGGTTCTTTTGGCAATTTGCAAACTCGGCACGGCAGCCAATCAGAAGCCTGCTTCATGCTTCCGGACGTTATAAGGTCGTACATTTGCATATCATTTTCCAAAGTAGATGCACAGAACCTCAGCCCCAGAAGAAAGATTCAAAAGAAGGTAAAAAAAAACGCTACAAAACGAAAACGTCCATTATCCCGTGACTGTAGTGTCCTTGAGAGTTTTTAAAGGCACTTAAAAATTAATGTAATCATTATGATTATTAATAGCATCGTGGAAAGAGGAGTTCACAGCTTCATCCTCCAGCAGCAGTGTGACCTCCACCAGACCAAGAGCCAACCATTTTAATGGTTTCCTATGGGGAAAAAAAAATGGGATACACACTTTTCGCCTTACACACTGTCTGGGAACCAATTAAGTTCGTAAACCAAGGTCTCACTGTATAGGGAAACAGGGGAGTCTAGTGGTGCATTCAGGTGCACTCAGTTTGGTCGAGAACCGTTTTTCGGTTGTAAACCGAGGCATAAAAAAAAAAAAAAATTTTTGGTTAAAAACCAAATTGAGATTCAAAAACTGAGGCTTGACTATACAGTATATACAATCTCTGAGATATGGTGAGGCCATGCGAATGCAAAGGGAGGGGTGTTTTTTTTTGCGGTACTTTGTTTGGTCTGAAAACTTCGTGTTGATCCGTGTTGATGGCAAAATTAGAAGGAAAACACCTAAATGATGCGATGGTGAATCGTTGTGTGTTGCACCAAGACAACTACTTGATATTCGCTGACACAAATTCCCAGCAGACAAATCAGCCCATTTCCAACGGAGCTTGGTCGCCATCTTCTGCATTTTCTGGGTGCTACATTGCTGTCACTGACGGCTCGAATTGATATGGGAGGACTCTTCAGAACTATTTGAATCATATTCATAACTGGATGAGTAACAAGAAAGCATCTTCTCCGAATCTGAAGCCATTGTTTTGATTCTCGAGCAAGGCAAGACGTCTTGGCGTGACGTCACGAACTGGGGGCGGGACTTTCGGAAAATCCCCAATTCGCAGCTTAATTTCTTGCAGTTTTAACACACTTTAAGTCATTTTTATTGGTGTATTGCATTTGACTAAAAATATCAGCCTGCGTGTTTTGGGTATTTTAGATGCTATAAAACGTCTTTCTGATGTCAGTTAGGAAACAAAAAAATGGTGTCGGTTGTCCTTTAACTCAACGTTGTTACTTACTCAGCCTGGTGCAGTTATGAGCCAGGGCGTCCCCTTCAAATCCAGGGGCACAGAGCTGGCACTGGGGTCCAGTGGTATTGTTAATGCAGCTGAGGCAGTGGCCATTGTTGGGGTGACAAAGCTGGCGGGGACCCTGAGGATCTGCATTCCCGCTACAGTCACATGGCACGCAAGCCTCTGATGATTTGTAGAAGCCAGCGCTGCACTGGTCACATAGTAGGCCAGAGTAAGGGTCAAGGCACTGGTCACACACTGGGGAGCCACTGGGATCTGAACAAGAACAAACAACAGTCAGTACCTATCAGGAGCATGATAATAGAACAAAGCGGAATGCTGTCAAGTCACACATGAGCAAAATCTTCAGTTGATCTAAAAAAAAATACAGCACAAGAGCAACGTGTACATTCAGCCCTTCAGGGACAACGGTTACTACAGTTCTGTGTTTCTTATGTTTTTGCGTTTTTTTGTGCATGAAAGGGTTAAATATCACGTAGAACCATAGTGCAGATGCAGGCAATAAAATTGAATCAGATAAACTGTTTTATGTTGCTTCTTCATTGTGACGAATGACGAATGAAATAGCACTCCAGTTAAGTTTTAGATGAGATTTCGTCGGTGAACCACCAGGTGGCTCACAACAACAAGTTATACTGTTCATACAGCTAAGTAATGTACAACTGAAGGGTTTCCAAACTCCTTTTACCTGAACACAGAATCAATTCAGCATGTAACAGAACACAATACCGCCCCCCCCCCAAAAAAAAAACAAAAAAACAGTAACAATAAGTACCTATCGATATTTGAGCTGTGTTTTAAAAAAGAAAAGAAAAATGTATCTAATTGAATATTTTTTGCCTTTCATATCCAGATATTGATTCAGGAAACTATAACGCAATCCCTTTATTATGTGTTTTTCTCCACAAATTCATTTGACATCGCGCATCCCATAAAATTTCGTCACGACGCAAGATTAGTGTAGTAAAACAACATGGCGGAAGCATTGATATCAGCGCCAAATAACTCTAGAGCAGTTGTTTGCTTCAGTTTAGGAAACAAAGAGAGGAATGAACGGAAACTCTGTTCGGCAGTTAAAGGAACGTGAACGTCACTGGGCTATAGTTTTTTTTTGTCACTTTATTTGCCAAGCCTGCCCGGTTGGAATCGATTTAAATTTAAAAAATATTATTTAATATGATATCAGGTCATGTTCAATGAAACATACATGATGAATGGATGAGGGTTAATTTGAATACTTTGACGAATGCACCAAACATGAAGTTTTCTATTATTGGCCGCATTGCTTCTTCTGATAGTCTCCCATTTGAAAGTAAAATATTGAGATTTCCACAGTAAAAGGTGCACTGAATACAATACAACAAAATACGATGCATATTGATTTATATAGCGCTTTAAAACAGCTGAAGCTGTAACAAAGCGCCTAACATGGACAGCTATCATAAATAGGGTTATAAATGATGAGTGCACATTCGTGAATAGTCTATTTTGTATTTTTTTTCATACATACGTACAAGGAAATGCCAACAGAACGAGAAGGTGACAGTAAAATGTATTTAATGTGTGTATTAGTGTGAATTCTGTCCGTATTTAGCGATTCAATTATAACTTTTTCATGTTCATAGTGTAACTCTATTTGTAGCCAGATGTGTCCTCAAAAACACACCACCATCAAGCAGTTTACTTCACCAACACCAAATTATAATACTGACTTGTTAATGTTGAACTCTCTTGCCACTGCTCTACTTCGGTGTTCAACCGCCGGACCGACCTCCATAAATTTGAACCCTGCGTTTTAAGCATGTCTCTAGCAAGGAGCCATTTTGGTGTCAAAATATTATAATATTATTATTATTATTAATAATAATAATAATACATTTCATTTCTAAGCGCCTTTCAAAACTCTCAAGGTCACTTTACAGTCGCAGGATATGTGTCCACTCCAGTGCCAGGGTTTTTGTCATTTTCACTCAAATTCCAGGACCCACAAAATATTGATTGACTTTTAGGATGACATAAACATTCAATGCAGCATAAGAAACCTCTTCTTTCAACAGAAAAAAAGTTAATTCCGAAATGATATGGGTCTGTATTTATATGAGCGTGAAATGCAAGGCAATACATACATACGAGTACTTTATTATTATTATTATTATTTTGAGTCAATGAGTACAGTATATGAAAAGAAGTGCTGTATTCACTGTTTTGTGAATATTTCATATCCCTGTCTGTGGTGAGCATTTAGTGTGAATATTTCTTGATTTATTTATCTAGCTATCCAGCTAGCTATCTTGCTAGCTAGCTATTTGCTATCTAGCTCCCTGGCCGGCTATCAAGTGAGCTATCTATTAGCTATATGGCTATCTCGCTGGCTGGCCAGTTATCTATCTATTAGCTATCTATTGGCTAGCTAGCGAGCTTTCTATCTACAAGGTGCATCTGATTTTAATTCATTCGCTGCCATTCCCGAATTTATAGGGGAATTGAAAAGTGTAATGTGGAGCGCCCTTCACGAATTGGTTCGGGTTTTGGTTTTGAAAAAGCACAGATAAAGCGCTGGTCAGATCTCTGGCATTGTGTTTCCCTTCCACAAGGGGGCAGCATTTGCCTTTTGTCCATGCCCTTTTTTAGCCCTTTGTTACAGCTTCAGCTGTTGTTAAAGCACTATATAAATATATATGTATGTATTGTATTGTATGTTACAGTGGTACCTCGGTTCTCGACCATAATTCGTTCCAGGACCCTGTTCGAAAAGCGATTTTTTTCGAACACCGAAACCACGTCTTTGCTCCTGTCACTTGCGAGTTGACAGCGAAGGGGGGGGGGGGGCTGCCTCTCCCGGCCGTTCTCCACCCGCTGTCATTCTCTAATCACGGACACGGGGCATTTATACAGTTCGCGATCACCTCTCCAATGCCGGATGATTGACTCACCTCGCCAATGCCGGATGATTGACTCACCTCGCCACCGTTCCTGGACTCTTCCTTCGATGCGCGAGTAAATCCGGTCCGAGGTATTTTCCCTGCGTCCCTTAAATTTATGTCATCTTCCGGGATCGCGTAATTTTGCACCCTCGTGTGCCATTTGCTTTTTGGCGTAGTAAGCGGGTCGGATCACCCCCTGCCTTCTTACTCGCTGTGTTTTCTTTGATTTGTGAATACACATCCTGTTTGGTTGGTACATGTCTGTTCCACTACGTTCCGACGAGTCATCTGCCGTCACTCTCGCTCGGAACATGACAGCTACCTAACCATTGACACTTGCTCTCACTCCCACGGTCACATCACTAGATTTCACAGCCTCCTTATTCTTTAATATCGTACTGATCGTAGATTTCGCCATGCTGTATTCCCTCGCCAGATCAGACACTCGCACACCTCCTTCATATTTTGCGATTATTTCTTTCTTAAATACAATAGTTGTATGCACTACTTTTTTTCGTCACTTTAAGCAGCACTTACTTTCTTTGGAGGCATGATTAGCGGCTAAAACTCTTTGTACACCTATATTAAACGCTAGAGCAAAACGCAGCACGTCCGCTAGCGACAACAGTTGGTCATGGAGAGAGCGATACACCCGTGCGTCGCTCAGCTCCCCACCCTCGCGTACGCACTCACGCGTCGTATTGGCGTTCGAAGCAAGAATATCTCGAATATTTTGTTCGAACACCGATTTGTTCGAACTGTGAGGTGTTCGAGAACCGAGGTACCACTGTATACAGCCACCCCCATTTCAAGCTCAGATAGCTCCAGACCCATATAACTTAGGAATTAACTATTTTTTTCTGATGAAAGAAGAGAACAAGAACAAACAAATTCATATTACCAGTAACGACATGTTATATTGTAAAGCATGCTCCTCCGGAGAACAAAGGTTTCTTACTCTGAATTGAATGTTTATGTAGTCCTAAAAGTCAATATTCTGTGGGTCCTGCAATTTGAGTGAACATGACAAAAACCCTGGCACTGGAGTGGACTTTTGCACATCATCTGGTAGTGAATGAGTTAAGGTGCGCTATGAGCCTTGAAGAAAATGGAAGGTATGTAGGTATACCTTTTCGTGTGGAAAATATGGTACTGTGTCATACCGTGAAATGAATTGAAAATAAATCCAAGTGAATTCTGAATGGTAAATCGCATCAAATTACGGCCTTGTGAATCGAATTAAATTGATTTGGAGAATCAGCTCTACTTGACACTGTTAGTTGTGTAAATCAGGTAGCATTTTAATCAAACTTGACCGCATCTTTTGGAAAAATAACATCTTTATTTGGAAACATACAAGAAGTAAGCATCCAATTCTATTCAGTTGTCTTTGTCGTTACTGATAATATGAATGGCAAATTGAGATTTTGAGATTGATTTTAAGCTCGAGAATCCAGACAGCACATCTCCCCATCTACTGTATCTGTGCTAATGGCTTAAAAACACCATCAGACGCTGGTCTAGATGTTTTCTATCTCGAATGATCACATGGCTATGTTATATTGCAAAGCATGTTCCTCCGGATAAATTGCTGCAGGTTCAAAGGCCGCCGACGCGCTGGGTTATATAACTTAACTTATATAAAGATTTGACCCGCCGGCTTCCTTCTTTTTTCCATGTTAAGTGAGGAGATCACGAGTAGCTAAGGTAGGCACTGTCAGACACATGATTTAGAAAAACACAAGAGTAGAAAACATTAAAAATGAAGGCCAGTCTACAGCAGTGGTGCAGATGGAATCATAGATGAGTGATTTAATGTGTGACCCAGATTCTGATATGGAACAATGCTCCACTTCACCTCTCAGGGTGTCATAATAAAGATCTTCATTTATAACAAGGTTTATCCACATACAGTGAGACCTCATCTTACGAATGCCTTATAATACGAACTTTTCATCATACGAACGTCAAATTTATGAATATTAAGCCTCATAATAAGAACTATTTTCATCTTACGCACTTCGGTGGAAGTGTGTATACATAAATACATAATCTTCTGCGGAAGAACACGAAAGCACACGACCTTCGGCTCTGGCTGAGTGATCTTCGGCAACCGAACAGCGCTACTTTGCACACCCCCTCTCATTGAATGCACACGTCCATCGCCTCCTTGCAGCCTTTTGCTTATACTTTTACGATCATGGCACCGAAAAAAACCCACCACAGGCCCGTGTTCAGCCCAAGAAGAAACACAATAAAATCACCGTCGCTGAGAAGAAGGAGATAATTGAAAAACACGAACGACGTGTGCGTTTGTGTGATTTAGCGACAGAGCGCGGCTATGCTAAGTACTACCATCCTTCGCATCAAAGAAGCTATCAAAGGTGCGTCTGTTGCAAAAGGTGTTTCCATGCTCTTAAAGCGACGGTCTCGGGCAATCGAAGAAGTTGAAAAACTTATGTTAATTTGGATTCACGAAAAGCAGCTATCCGGCGACAGCGTGAGTAAAGCTATTTTATGCGAGAAAGCACGGCTAATTCACGCCGATATCGCCATGCGCCAACCTGGAAGTTCGGCGCTTATTCAGGATTTTAAAGCCCGTAACGGATGGTTCGAGAACATCTGAGGGCGAGGAGGAGAAGGCAATGTTGGCAAAGTGGAATGATGTGCAGGCTTTTACCGAACAGTTCCATCCAGAAAAGACTGGCTATGACAATCATCAACATGATGAACGATAATGTGATGCCTCAGCCTCGTAACACCTTACAAGTCAGAAAGCAACAGGTGTCAATTAAGAGGTTTTTAATCAGCAAAAAGGATGAGGAGTCTCCAAAGAAGCAAAGAGAAGCCACACCAGAGGTTAAGTTACCAACAGTCCTTCTGTGACTCTCCTTCCATAAGCCATCAATGACCATCAAAAAGGTAAATACAGCTTTATTTTACAGCACAGTTTATTTCTTTAATTACAGTCCTCATGTAATGTGCCTCTCTTTCCAAACAGCAAGTCCCTTTGACCTTCGACCTCCAACGCCATTCCATCAAGTCATCAATGACCATCACAAATGTAAATAAAGTGACTTTATGATACAATGCAGTGTATTTCTTTATTTACAATACCATAGCACATTTATTATGCATAGGATAAGGTAGGTTGTGTGTAGTTTTAAGGCTTATTTAGTTGAAAAGTCTATTTTATGGAAACCCGGGAACGGATTATTCCCATTTTAATGGTTTCCTATGGGAATTTTTTTTCTTCGAGATACACACTTTTCACCTTACACACTCTGTCTGGGAACCAATTAAGTTCGTAAGTTGAGGTCTCACTGTATGTGAAAATCATTGATTTTATAATATGAAGCCATAATGCTGACATTGCCAAGGCAACACGAATTTTGGGCTGCTTTTTCACCCATCGCCAGAATTCACTGTGAATGAAATCATGCACAGCCACAGCGCTGTTAACATGATAGAAGGACACAAAACAAAGCCGTTCCGCTGATGATTTCCATCTTTCTACATTGATGCTTTCTGAAAGCATAATGCAGCCCATCCCCCTCAGTCTGTTACTGCCTGAGTGGCGCTGAGATGGCCCAACTGTGCTGAGGCTGTCCCAGCCCAGCTCAGCTCAGCTCAGCCTGGTTCATGTCCCTTCCCCTCCCTAACACATTGCAGCACCTCTCGTGTGGTCACACAACCTAACAGCCGGCACTATCTCCCTGCATGGCAACATGGCAAAAGCCATGCAAGAAGTGGCTGCCAGGACATGGTTGGTTGACCCAAGAAGGAGAAAAAGTGGATGATATTGAGGGAAATTGCGAGAAAATTAATTAGTTTACACTAATCACTATTCCAATACTTCAATGATTAATTTGCCTTTTGACTTCTTTTCTTTACGGCTTTGCTGTTCAGGGGTTACCACAGCGAATCAGTGTCTTCCATCTAACCCGGGTTTGTGCATCCTCATCTCTCACACCAGCTACCTTCATGTCCTCTTTGACAAAATCCATAAATCTCCTCTTAGGTCTTCCTCTTGGTCTCCTGTCTGGGCTGGCAGTTCAAGGCTCAGCATCCTTCTCCCAATATATTCACCCTCTCTCTCCTCTGGACATGTCCAAATCATCTCAATCTGGCCTCTCTGACTTTCTCTCCAAAGCCTCTAACATGAGTTGTCCCTCTGATATATTCATTCCAGATCCTATACAACCTGGTCACTCCCAAAGAAAACCTCAATATCTTCATCTCTGCTACCTCGACCTCTGCTTCCTGTCTTTTCTTCAGTTAATGTGCCTTTTGTATGTTACTGGTACTAATATTCGTGCCTCAACATGGCTAATTTCGCATTAGCAAAATTTGGACAAAAAGAGAACAACATGAGCAGAAAAAATCGTGTCCGTCTGACCTGGACTGTCGGATTGTCTTGACTAGCCTAGCTGTTGCCGTAGTTCAAAACTTCTTTAATCGATGACATCAGCTCTGATGAGTTGAAACCAAAAGATGAGGGTGATGCACACACAGCAGAAAGTCAAGTGCTGAAGAGCGCTTTGCTCGGGCGGTGTCTCGACAAGAAAAACAACAAAGTCAAATGTGCGTTCGTTCAATGTTGTCAACTAATATTTGTCCTCAATTTTCCTATGGAACTTTCATGAAAATTTTTAAAATCCGGAATTCTGGGAAAATCCAGAGGACTTTCATCTTTGAATTAACCCGAAAATGTATGAGCAAAATTGCGGTGGACATACGACGATGGATCCCTAAGTGTATATGTATCTTTTCAATTGAGTTCAATTGAGAATTCATTGAGTTTTATGAGATCGTGCGAAGAGATTACAAAGACACTTTTCGGATTATGTAACGCGCACAAATGTTGTCCAGGTCATAACCAAAGCAGGAATAAGAACTTTCATCACGCTCATTACTTAAGAATTTGGACTATAAATGTGTAGACTGCCTGTAACTCAATTAAAGCCACTGTGTTCTTCCCAAATAATGACATTTTTTCCCGGCCAAAACCAAACATGGATTGAATAATACTGCTGTGTGCAGGAGGGTTTTCTCACTAAGACGTTAAAAGCTTGAAGACAAAGGAGAGTGGATTGCCCCCCACCCCCTACCACCCAAAAAACACTGGACCAGAAATGCAATGCTGACCACGCTGTCAAATATTTTTGTGAACACGACTGGTGTGCATGACTTTATTTGGTATCACTGCAAATTTATTGGAAGTCCACACTATTTTAGTTGATGAAACTGTAACTATCAGGGCATGACAGTAGCAGCCAATAAACTAAAGAAAAAAAAAACATTTAGGTGTAGTGTAAAACTGGGACAGACAAACCCCGGAGCAAAAATGTCACTCAGTCCAATTTATGCAACTTTGCTCATTGACAAATGAAAACATTATGGCAGGAAGCACAAATCTAATGCAATCTTCTCAATTCCACAAACCAAGATGAATATTTCGGGCTGTAAAATTTTATTATGGCGTGTACTTTGACCAACTGATTCACCCTTCATGAAGCAACCATAAACATCCTTGGAGATTATTACTGTTGCTGTTCTTTATCAACTGACAGGGAGAAATCGCACCAATCAAGCCTTATCACGATGCGTGTGACATCCATTAATTTTAGTTCCCAATTATGGTTCCTTCCATGTAATGGACATTTATATAGTAAAATTACATGTAACATGTAACTGAGGTAGGAAGGATTTCACTTGGGAGGTCCAGCTGGCTTTGCAAATGTGACAGGCAGCTCAAATTTGTGTGTATGTGTGTGTGTGTGTGTGTGTGTGTGTGTGTGTGTGTGTGTGTGTGTGTGTGTGTGTGTGTGTGTGTGTGTGTGTGTGTGCAGGTGTGTGTTTGTGTAAAGTCAGGGACTCACCGGTATGACAAGTGCCAGTGGAAGAAGAGTTGTAGCAGGGGCATAGGACACAGGCTTCGGTCAAGGCAGTGCTACGGCTGCGGTAATGATCTGGTTTGCACTCCTCACAATTCGTCCCCTGGGTGTTGCCTTCACAGTTCAGACATACACCTGAAGAAATAAAGTTCAGAATATCTCTGTTTCATCCTGATTATATTTTTTATTGTTGTTTTTATACAGTGGAAGAACCATTTGTACTAAATGCAAAGTCAAGCTTGATATATGCTTCACAGTAATATTTTATATTCCACTTGTGTAGCCACATTCTAATTCATATTGCATTTGTAGAATACTGTATGAGTTAATCAATCAAATCCAGCAATTTCAAGCCATTGCAGTGGGAGGCCATTTCAACACTTTCTGTCGAGCGAAACGGACATCATTTTCTGAGGGTTCAGGTGTTGACCAGTCATGGCTCACCTCGTTGTATGAGCCATGATTTGTCACAATGCAACTTGCACAATGTATTCTTGCTTGGGCGGACTGTTTCCCTGAATCAATCCTTAGAGATAACCATCAAACCGTAGTTAATCCATAGAGCACTCTCTGAGCCCAAGTGAGACCTGAGTAGTCCATCTGTTCATGCATAAGAGCAGCAAGACATATGGCTTCTAAAAATCCTTCTCGCCACTCCACTGTCACCGCTGATCACTTCACCTACCATCCTTCAAGCGAGGCATATGTGCCAAAAGGCCTGGCTGTCACGGTTCGCGTGGTGGTGATGGCGGGTTCGGATCCCAAAAAGCAGGCAGGAGGGAGCAGGAGGTTGTTTGACAAATTGTATTAAAATAAAGTCAGCAGGAACAAAATGTAAAACATCAAAATGATCTGAATGGAAAAAATACAAAGTAGCAACAGAAAACCAAGTGTAAAAGTCCGCCAAGGTTAAACAAACACGTACACGATGCATGCTGCAACCAAGCAGCAAACAAACAATGAATCGGCACCGGATGATCGTGCCAGGTGTCCTTTTAAGTGTCATTGATTATAACGACCAGCACCTGCGAGGCTGCCGGCAGGGCTGACGTCGCTACCCGCTGGTCGCAAATCTGATCGGGACAACCAGCACCTGTGCAGGCGGGGCCGACAGCGCCCCCCGTTGGTCGCCAACCAGATCATGACAGTACCCCCCCTTCAAGGGGCTGCTTCCAGAAGTCCCAACAGTCTCCCAAAAGGTCCACTCGCCAGGGAACGGTCGGTGGAGAGGGCAACCGCTGCCTCTCCAGCATACGACGGGCGGCGGCCTGATGGGAACGGGACTCGGCCTGGGGTGGACGAAGACGCGGCACGGATCGTCGTGGGCGTGAGTGCGATCCCTCTCGCACGTTCACGCGACGGCGCATGGCTCTGCGTGGACGTCGAACTGCCAGGCGCAGAATGGCACCCCGTACGGCCGTATGGGACCAGGTCTCGGTCGGACGCCGACGTGGGCGTGAACTGCCCGGCTCCGGGGGAACGAGACCAGTCCAGAGCCGCTCCGGGATCCAGCGGTGAGTGGGGTCTCGGACTGACGTTGACGCGGACGTTGCACGGCTCGTCGTGGATGAGACTCAATTCGTCATGCACGACGACAGCGTGGCTGGACATGGGCGTGCAATGCCAGTCACCCAGTGTCACCCTGGACGGCCACCTGGAAGTAGGTCTCGGCCGGACGTTTACGTGGACGTTGCGGCTCGTCGAGTGACGCAATTCAAACTCGACGAGGCTTGCGCTAACGTGGACGTAGCATTGCCAGGCACAGGGTGGAAATGAGACGGGTCCGATGTACCTGCGGGATCCGATGGTTGGCCGATTCATTCTGTCACGGTTTTGCGAGGTGGTGATGGCGGGTTCGGATCCCAAAAAGCAGGCAGGAGGGAGCAGGAGCTTGTTTGACAAATTGTATTAAAATAAAGTCAGCAGGAACAAAATGTAAAACATCAAAATGATCTGAATGGAAAAAATACAAAGTAGCAACAGAAAACCAAGTGTAAAAGTCCGCCAAGGTTAAACAAACACGTACACGATGCATGCTGCAACCAAGCAGCAAACAAACAATGAATCGGCACCGGATGATCGTGCCAGGTGTCCTTTTAAGTGTCATTGATTATAACGACCAGCACCTGCGAGGCTGCCGGCAGGGCTGACGTCGCTACCCGCTGGTCGCAAATCTGATCGGGACAACCAGCACCTGTGCAGGCGGGGCCGACAGCGCCCCCCGTTGGTCGCCAACCAGATCATGACAGTGGCTGCTTGGAGCTGGGGTACAATCATTTTCTAAACTCTCCAGTAAAGTTATTAGTTTGCTTTCTTGGCCAGGTCCCACTTGGAAATGAGACCTGGGTCTCAATGTATTTTTTCCTTGTTAAATAAACTCTTCAGGCTCACTTGAAAAAAACTGACAGTTTCATAAGATGAACAATATACGTATTTTACAAGACCGCTCTGTCTAATCCACTTGCTACTTGCTAAGTAAGAGTTGTAATTTGGGAGAGGCTTTACAGTTAACTGAAATAGGGAAGGGCTTTTGTATTGTGGGCGTGTGTCGATCAGACATGCCACAAATGAATCGGATGTACAGTACATCTTTCTATGGAACTGGGGTGTTAAGGCAAAAAGTAAAAAAAAAATGATTGTCCATCCACTCGGGGAAGGGAAACCATTCAAAACTCAGTCAATTGATATAAGCACGCCAAATAATGTCAACTCAAGCCAACGGTTGTAATTTGAACAGTGGAATATGGACAACATTGAATATCCCGATATTTGTAATTTCACATCATACCTGTCAACCTGTACGTTTTTGCCGTACAAAGTACATTTATTATGCATTTTAAGACGTGTACGACATACAAGAAAATCAGTACGGAAAAACGCAAATTTGTCAATTATGGGTACCATCCGGTACACACCGACTATCACGAAACGGCAAAACAATCAAGTCAAACGAGTTCGCCGCGGTAGCCTCTATCGCGGTATAGTTGTTTTTTTTTTTGTTGCAAACGAAGCGAGCGGTTTGATGCTACTGTGCGCATGCCGCCTGGGGATTTCCCATTGCATCATTCCGATCACACGTGAACAAAGCGAATGCAGAAAATCAACACAGAATACAGACAGAGCATGTCATAAGACATACTTGTTGCCTACTTGCAGGTGAAGATGAATTACCCTGGCAATTGTTATGACCTTCAACCATCAAAAGATATACTCATGCCAGCAAAGAAGGCAACAATGGCATACAATAGAGACCACTGTAGTAATTAAGCAACACTTATAATCTCATCATTTATTAAGAATATGTACAGAATGATACAATGAAACACAGGTACAATATAACGTGTTAAACTACATAAATAAACACGTTTGAAAAAAATGGTGTAAGATTATTTTGTATTTTTTAAGAGAAAATACGACAGTTTGTAAAGGCATGGAGCCGCGGAGGTTGACAGGTATGCATCATGATCACAAATTATATTCCAATTCGGGCTGGACGATATCTCTAGCTTATTGAAATACAGATAGGTTCAATATTTTAACAGTGTTTGAAATAAAGTCTGCCCAGATTCCCGAGGCGTGTAACTTTTACGCCGGGCATACAACTTCCAGAACCTCTGGGCCCGGGTGGCCGACAACTTTTTCCAGAAAAAAAAAAACAACAAAAAATTCAAATCAAACGTTTGCTTCATTCCGATTTCGAAATATTCGTTCGGTTTGAAATTTCTGAATTTGGGTTCGTTTGGCAATGTTTTAGTTTGGTTTGTTTGGCAATTGACATATTCAGCAGCGTATCAGAAGCCTGCATCGAATAAATTCGCACCCGGCTTTTCCCGAGCGTTATCAGGTCCTGCCTTTGCATATCATTTTCAAAAGTAGACGCACAGAGAACACAAGAAAAATGGATACGTGATTAGGAATCAAGCCAAAACATCAGCCTCAAAGAGAGACTAAAAATAAGCTAACAGAATGTATGTTACGTATATTGAGAGCATCGTGGAAAGATGAGTTTACGTGGCTTGCAGCAGACGACGCAACGCAAATATTGCACTGTGCAACCTGCCGGGAAATGTATGGACAAACGACAACTGGAGCATAATCATCAGCAAAGGATATTTTCGACAAATTAAGCAAAGGAGCATTTGTGGTAGATACATCAATTACTTAATTTTAAAGTGTTGTTCTGTTATATATTCTGATTATCAATACTTAATACTTTGCAACAATGTTTTTTTTTTTGCGATTAGTCGTCTTATTGTGTTTCAAGTTGTGAAAAATCAGGCAGGTAACTTTATGACCGGGCAGGCAACTTTTCAGAGTTGTCTGCCCGGGTGTCCGGTAACTTTTTGTCATGAGTTTCAGACACTGATATTAATAACAAAATGAGGACAATATCAGTTTGCAGAAAGAAAGAACATGTTAGAATCAGCCCTGTTATACGCTTCTTATCCTCTTGCCAAATGACACTTGAGAATATGTGTGTCTGGTTTTATTGGATATGACTGCAGCATTTGATACCGTGGCACACCTTATTCTGCGGACTCATTTGCAGCACTTGGTGGGCATTGGCGGTAGCACTCTTGAGTGGTTTAGGTCCTATTTAGCTGACTGACCCTTTTGTGGTAACCATGGCTTCTCTGAGTCACGCACCGCCCTACTGTAATACGGTGTTCCGCAGGGCTCAATTCTGAGGCCTCCACTGTTCTCACTGTACCTGCTCCCATTGGGTTTCATCATGAGGAATCATTGCATTTCCTTCCACTGCTATTCAGGTGACAGATCTATGTCCCACGGAGCAAAAACACGCTTTCTCATTAAGGCCACTTTTATCTGTGGTTTGGTGGGTTGCTAGCTGTGCCTTCTCCTAGACAAAGGCTGAGCTGCACTGTCTTTGTTTACAGAGTAACACCTAAAGCTTTAGGTGTGAGCTACACTTCCTGTTGCTTACCTAATTATGCTCCATGTGGGAACTTGGCATGCTTCCGTATTGTAGCATAAAAATGAAAATGAGAACAAACATGGAACCCACTTTTGGGTCCCAACCCACTAGTTTAGAAACTCAGTTCAAAATGACAAGTTACAATGTCCTTCATTAACAGACACACCTGACTGTGGATGGCAATAGTTTGTGTGATTGTGACACTGGCAGGGCTGGCATCCGGTGCTGCTGAAGTGGAAGAAGCCTGGGTGGCACTCGTCACACTTGGGTCCATACACTCCTTTCTTGCACGTGCATATCCCTGAGCTGGAAGGATAACACATAAGATAACGTGTTCTTAATACAGTACAAGGTATTAAAATAATATACTGTATGCAACACAAATAAAAGTATAAGCAGAGATGGGCATTTTGTCCGTCTGTCGGATTTTGAGGACACAGCATAAGAAATTAAAAAAAAAACAGACAAAGCAACTTTGGAAGTGGGTTTTTAACCATCTCTGTAATTGTCCCTACCCTCGCATCAAGTTCCTACGGACACCTATTTCACTAAATGCGGACAGAAACAATTCTGGCCTCTTTTGCGTGTACTATCCGCCAATATGCTACTTCAGACGGAACATGAAATACCGCAATGTATCGCGTGTCTCCTCCCTGTTTGTTGTTTTTGTATGAGGGAAAGAGTGACTTCACTTTGCTTCTAGCGGAAATCAGGAGGTGCTATTGTCCTCTGTACAAAAGAGCTTACACATCGCTAGTCATGCCGGTGATCGATGGTGGTAGATACAAGCGATCATGGTTGACAGTTGTACACAATTCAGCCGGTATAAGACTTGGTGTGTTTGATGCCTCTTAGTCCCATGCCACACTCTGTGTGTGCATGTGTGTGTGTTTTACTTTATTCTTATGCTTCTGCTTGTTCATGGACAAATGTATGACGTACTTCATACAGTATGTTTTCAACACTGAAGCAAAGCAGGTAAATGTTCACCTCAACCTACGTGGGCAAAGTGGGCTCAGGACAAACTTTTCTTGGCACACTTCAAATGAAATGAATATATACATGAAAAGCTTGTGAACTTGTTTTTTTTTTGTCTTTTTTTTTCATTTCCAACCTTAAAATATTGGGAACTTGTATCAGGGTTTGCATTCACCTCCCCTCCCTTTTTAAGGCGAGCAGGTGAGCGGGACGGGTTAACACCCGAGTCGTTCAACTGAATACACTACCAAATTCAAAATGAGAGAATTTTTACAAAAGCAAAACAGTAGAATGATAATTGTGAACACCTGATGTGTATTTAGTTGAATATCCATTATTTGTAATGATTTGATTCTGTGTTATTTACATTTCATCAGATCGTCATTGGATTTGGAGTTTAAAGATATCAAGGTTAGAATTTTGAGCGCTCTCACCATTGTGGCAAGGAGCGACTGTAAACCAGGTTCTGAACTGTATTTATTTATTACTTTCAATGTAATATTTTTCATTTTCTAGTGTTTGTGAAACACATCAGAGAAATTTGGTCCAGAGCTCACTAATTTAAGATGTGCTTTCATAACTGCAAACACACGAGGAAGTGGAGCACAGGGTTTAGTTAAACATCTGCATGCCTTTTCACAAACCATGAAACCAAAGACCCAAACCAAATCAAAATTATTCAAATTGCTTGACAAAATGACTAAATGACCAGAGAATTTTCAGACCTGATCATAGCAGTCTCTGTCATTGTAATTTTGTGAAACCAAGACTTTTGTCTCTCATTTGAGTGACTCATATATAGCCTTTAATAACATGAAAACAATATGTAGAACCACATCAACAGCTAACGTCAATGACAACTAATTCACCATTTGAATGTCTCCTTCACTGAATGTGATCTTTTCCGAGATCACCTTGTAGATGAGATGTGAAGAGATGATATAACCTTTATTCGTCTCACATTGGAGAAATTCCCAATTTACAGCATCAAAGTTATGAAAGACAGAGGAAAAAACAAGTGGAATAAGTCGCATCCATTGACAAAAAGGGATCACATATGTCCTATTCCACATAAACTGCTTCAATTTCAATCCGCGACTCACAGTTCCACATACGCATTGACGCACACACACACACACACACACACACACACACACACACACACACACACACACACACACACACACACGCGCGCGCACACACACACACGCACACACACACACACGCACACACGCACACACACACACACACACACACACACACACGCACACACACACACACACACACACACACACACACACACACACACACACACACACACACACACACACACACACACACACACACACACACACACACACACACACACACACACACACACCAGATGTCTCAAGATTGTTCAGAAGAAACCGAAAAATAAAGACTAAAAGCATTTTGCAAATACAGTATGTGTCAAAGTTCCAGGCAAGGCAAATAAAAGCATGTCCATGTTTCATACGCCATAGGGCCCATTATGCAAATTTCCCCATTGTGGGACAATTAAAGGCTTTCTTATTCTGATATTAAAAAAAACTCACTCTCACGCCTTGGGACAATTTGGAGTGTTCAATCAGCCTGCCATGCGTGTTTTGGGAATGTGGGAGAAAACCAGAGGAACTGGAGACAACCCACGCAGGCCCAAGGAAAATGTACAAAATCCCTACAAGGAGGCAAGAGCGGGATTGAACACAACGGCCTCTGCACTGTTAGGTTGACGCACTCACCACTGGACCTTACAGTAGATAATAAAAATGTGATTTATTTCGGTGCATGATATATTTTGTGATATAATTGGTGCTGCATTCAACACACAAATGTCATGTTCTCCAGATATTGTGCAGCCTTTCTTGAAAATGTGCATTTCCAAAATGCAAACCGTCAAAAATTGTCAAGTCATGTGTTTCAAGTCCAACAAAAGCCTCAGAAACAGTTAAAGCCAAGTACGTATATTCTTGAGGTTTTAGTCAAGCAGGTTCCAAACGTTACATTTGTTTTGAGTCACATGGCTAGATTCGAGACCCCCACCTCTGACGGGGTAATCATGGAATAAATATTGTACCATCATTTAAAAATTTGATGCAATGAAGCAACGACAATGGCAATGGAGTATGTATGAACAAGTCATCATTCAACTTACGAAAGTTAACAGAGGGGTTAAATGGACAGAAGATGTAAAAGTAATCTGGAAGACAGTTTAAAGCCAACAATCAAGTTATTTTTTTTCAAGTCCTCCTACAGCTGGCCTCCATCCAGCGTGTTATAGGCAATTCCAAAACAACCACAGCATTCAATGAAACTGCACAAAGAGTAGAAGTGATTGGTCAATGTATACAGTAATTGGCATTGGATTAAAAAAAACCCTGTATGTTCCCGTCATAAATTGCAAAATGATATGAAAAGAACAAAAATGCTAGCTGACACAGTTGCCCAGTTGTTTTCATTTTGACAAACAGTGCAGTGAGATTTTGACATTTAACAGTGTTTACTTTTGTCTTATGATTAACTATTAGCATGATCATCTGATACAATGATGCAAGTTATCTATAAGCGTGACGATGAAAAGTTGGTTGCTGTGAGAGGTTGTCCACCACATTTCATCGCGCTATTTGTAAGTGTTACTAGGCAAAGTTGGTTCCTGTGCTAGGTTGTAAATGTCCTACTTGTCAGGTTTTAACCCCTCCCAAGAAGGGGAGGAATCAGAGGGGCTGCACCCCACTGCTTGGGGACCCTCCACCACACATCTGTAAATGGCATTTCTCCATTAGTTGTTGCTAAAATAAATGTCATTGTTGTCCAAAGACTTGGTTTTCCTGGACAACAGCTCCAATTTCATATTATTTTCCAGAAAGTATCCATAATGTTATAAGAATGAGTTTGGTGCAATGTAATATGTTAGTGGCATAATATTCCATTTATTAGGCAGTTCTCACTTCCCCTTATCACCTGAAGGGTCAAAGAGCTTACAGCTGTATGTATTTGTGAAAAGGGGGTGTTTCTCCACATTATGCAGCACGTGGTAATTGTGCTGACCCGAATTAACAGCTTATGTGACAAGAACACATGTACAGACAATGGACACTTCCAAACAAATGGCTCTGCATGACAAAATCGACCAGACTGGCCAAGGCCAACAGTTGATAACTGTGTATCCAACACAAAGGGACAAATTCACAGAGAGAGGCATACAGGCTTGAATTTGTTCATCTGACCATCTCTAAACTATAATTTCTTGAAAGCTCCCTCAAACATCCATGCCATCCATGTCCCAAAGGTTCAAGGCTGTGGTTGAAATGTGTGTACAGTATGTACTGTTCATTTCATTACAGAACATCATCCATGGGCTGGCCGCTAGTGAAGGGCTTGCTGTGAAACACATATTCAGTTGGACTCCAAGGTAGGCACTATTTAAGCACAGCAACATTCGATCAAATATCCACCACATGACAAAGCTAATTCTTTAATTCTGTTCAAAATGTTTACACCTTACACATATGTCTAAAACAGAATGTGAAACTTGAAACAGTCACTGTCAATAAGAGCTTCACAATTTTTTTGCTGCTTTGCCTGTCTCAGAAAAGGGCAACTTGATGGTTGACAGCTTTGTGTGTCTGGCTCACGGCGCAGAGGTGCAAGGTTCGATTCTGCCTGTGACCTTCCTTTGTGAAGTTTGCATATTCTTCCCGTGCCTGCGTGGGTTGTCTCTGGATACTCCGGTTTCTTCCCACATTCCCAAAACATGCATGACAGTATACCAGAACATTCTAAATTGCCCGTAGGTGTGATTGTGAGTGTGGATAGTTCCTTGTCGACGCGTGTGCCCTGCGGCACACACGTTGATACATATGTGGCAACCAGTTCAGGGTGTCCCTCGCCTACTGCCCTCAGACAGCTGGGATAGGCTCCAACATGACCCGTGACACTTATGAGGATGAGCGGCTCAGAAATTAGATGGTTGGATGGATGGACACCTCTTTCAGAAAAAGAAAATATTTTGCGCTCCCCCAACTCTCTGCCACGACTATACATACTATTGTTAGTTGACAACATTGTTTTTAAATATAACTTAAGCGTAACACTGCATCATTATTACCATTAAAGAAAACAAATATATATACAGGCATTATAAACATATACTGTAGATTACTGGTGTCAAAGTCAAGGCCCGTGGGCCAGATCTGGTCCGCCACATCTTTTCATTCGTCCCGCGAAAGCAAAGCAAGCATGTCAAGTTCCATGACGCTTGATAAAGTCCGAACCAAAATTTCAATTTGTCGAATGTGAATCACAATAACAGTTATTATTCTTGACTACAGATTTGAAAACTTGTCATTCATCAATTTGTTGAGTGTTCTATATGTAATATGTGGAGGATATTAAACATTGAAATGACTTTCCCAAATTCATAACGGCCCCCGAGAGGAAATCGTAACAGCAATGTGGCCCGCGATGAAAAATTAATTTGACACCATTGCTATATATAATTTAAAGCAATTAATAACGGTAGTATTGCCATTAGTTGTTTGAAAAAAATGCATTAGTTTGTCATCATTTTGGATTGGATGTACGTACCTTTATTCATCTCACAGTGGAGAAATTTACATTTCACAGCAGCAAAGTTATGAAAGGAAGTGGAAAGGAAAGAAGGACGTACAAAAACAAAATACCGGAGCTGCTGGAAAGGCAGCCAGTCTCGCGGCGCCCCCTTGAAGTAAAAAAAAAAAAAAACACAAAAAAACTAAATAACATGACAACACAAAAACACAGAGAGCCATTCATTTGATAGCACTTGCTGTACCCTCTTTGTGACATGAAGCAGTTTCAGATGAAAGAGGAGAGGATCAAAGCGTCCTTTTCAGCAGTGGATCAGGGACGTCATGGTGGAATGTGCACGTCTACTACAAGCTAAATGTTGAAAGCAAACACGCAACTGTAGCATCCATTGACGAAAAAAGATTGTCTCACATCTCCTGTTCCACATAAATCTGCTTCAATTCCAAGCAGCGACAGTTCCACACACACATTGGCACTCTGCGCTGACGCTCCTTTCTTCTTATCGCGGGCTCCGCAAGCCATGCATATATCCAGCCGCAGACTGCCCAACAACACCGACCTTTCCGCTGAACAAAGCGGGTCTGTAAAGATGCTGCCCATTGCAGGCGTAAAAAAGCACAATCACCCCAGAGCTGTCCAGCGATGACAGTCAAATGGCACGACATTCCACCTTGATGAATGTCGTGGCCAAAAATACTGAAAAATAATCCGTATCCGTTCCACATGACGCACAACAACACAAAGCGACCAAAGAAAACACAAAAACAAGACAAAAACAACAAATCAAGGCTCATGAGACGGCTGCCTACTCGGGCGCAATCTTGGACTTGCATGACAAATTGATAATCTCCATCACCCTCCAACTTTCTTTTCAACCTTGTTAAATATTTTGCCATAATTTCTCTTAAGGGTCCACTGCACTTTATGGGGGTTTTCATGGATTCACTTTGTGAGACAGAAGGTGCCCCCCATTTATTTATTAACTATTGTTGCTGTGACTAGTGAAAACATTGTAAACATTGGCTTCAGTGGCTATTTCAGTAAGGCCGATATACCTCTACCAACTTCAGAAAAAGTCAGCAAATTTTTGGGCTGCCCGTGCTCACCCGCAGAAAGACTTATCCTGTGACCGTAATGTGTCCTTGAGAGTTTTGAAAGCTTATAAATGTAATGCATTATTATTATTATTATTATTATTATTATTATTATTATTGAGTTACGTTCACGTTGTACAAATGATGAATGAGGTTGTTGAAATCATCCCACATCCTTTACATCTTATTTGTACATTCATTTTCCATTCGTCCTCGTCAACTGGTGACATTGAGTAGCCAGAGAACCCAGGGAGTGTGTTTATGAGCGCACTTTTAAACACCTGTTCTGCGTTGTGTGGGCGAAAACTTAAACCAGAGTTTATATTCCCTGTGTCTACTCGATGAGAGCAACACTGTCACCTACTGCAGTGAATGTGCAATACCACATTATTCAAGTACAGCAAAAAAGTTCCCCATGTAACACACGATTAGTAGGCTATTACTGTTTTTTTCCTGACATAAAAAAATCCTGGATACAAGCGGCCAAAATGAGCTTTCTTCGTAGAGATAAGGCGAGAAGCTCCGTCATCCCGCAGGGGGTCAGAGTCGGGCCGCTTCTCCTCCACATAGAGGAGCCAGATGAGGTGGCTCGGGCATCAGATTAGGATGCCTCCTGGACGCCTCCCTGCTGAGGTGTTCCGTCCATGCCCCACGAGCAGAAGACCACAGGGATGACCCAGGACACGCTGGAGAGACTATGTCACCCAGCTGGCCTGGGAACGCCTCGGTATCCGCCAGGAAGAGCTGGCAGAAGTGGCTGGGGAGAGCGAAGTCTGGGCTTACCTACTGAAGCTACTGCCCCTCCGACCAGACCACGGATAAGCGGTAGATGGATGGATGGATGGATGGATGGATGGATGGATGGATGGATGGATGGATGGGTAAAACAACATGACCTAGACCCCAGGACCATATTTCTACAGACCTGTCTTTAATTGTATGCAACTTGCGGACTATTTACTTTCCATCACAGGATGAATTATAGTTAGTTATATATCTACCATTATTTAGAACAACATAACCATGACTACGGTGAGAGATTCGGGTGTTTAGCTTATGCCTGGGTTACACTGAGCTCGAGTATGCTTGGAACACAATAGACAAAATGTGTGCAAGACCGAGCACGCTGTGGATTCCGTCATTTGTTATGGTTGTTTGTCAGGATTGGATCAGTGTTCTGTTGCAAACATCCTTTTTCCATGGTGATGAAACATTGGGTTTAATTACCGGAAGATGTCCCAAAATGAACAGAATGTACTGTACACTTACTGAGTAGGTTGAGTTGCACCACTTGGAAGATGAATAGGAAAAAAAGGGTTTCCAACATGACAAATGAAACTTACTGCTCTATTTTTATGGAGGGTTCTGATAACTCACCCACTGCAACACAAAGAAGAAGTTATCAGAATAGAAGTTATCTGAACCCTCCAGCATAGGGCTAAACAAATACCAACTAGCATTGAAGGTAAAGAAAAGGAGTCAAAACATGTCCGGAGAGCACTCACAAACTGTGGTTACCCTCAGTGGTTTTTAACAAATGTCAAAAGAAAAGAATAGGGAAAGAAACCAAAAATCCTGAAGAAACAAAAAGGAGAGGAGTAGCAATACCTTACATTCAAGGTGTTTCTGAAAAACTACAAAAGGTACAATGGCAACACAAAATTCCAACTTATATCAAACCTAAAAATACCTTAAGAAAAAAATTAGTGCATCCAAAAGATAGGCCGCCAAATGAAAAAAAAAGTAATGTCATTTCTTCAATACATTGTAAAAATGAAAATTGTAAAGAGCAATACATTGGGGAAACTAAACAATTGCTAAAAAAAAAAAGACTATCAACATCACAGGGATAATGATAATGAGTGAACACTGACGCGTGTGGCTGCTGCTGCTCACCCGCAGAAAAAATATCCTGTGACTGTAAAGTGTCCTTGGGAGTTTTGAAAGGCGCCTATAAATGAAATGTATTATTATTATTATTCGTCTGTGTAAGCTCTCAGTCGTACAGGAGTGGTCCATCGATGAGAAGGTTTCTTCAGCCGTCATCTGTACAAATTTGAAGGTTTCGGACATTTCGCCTATCCAAGAGGCTTCGTCAGCGAACTAAAGTCTGACTGGTCGTATAAATAGGTACTGGTCGTACCTATTTATATTATCCTATTTTGTTGTTTTATAAGAATCGCTTCTTTTACCCCCCTTTCAAACCATCTATGTTCTTTCGCTAAGATTTACATTACATTACATTTGCACCTAAAAGCTAGCAACCACTCATTTGACGACAATGAGGTTAAAATCTTAGCGAAAGAACATAGATAGATGGTTTGAAAGGGGAGTAAAAGAAGCGATTCTCATAAAACAACTAAATCCTTCATTAAACCGGGCTGGTGGGGTGAGGTTCAATTTGGATTGTTCATACAATAGCCTGCTTAGGCAAAACAGGTTAGGCAACATTCGTAATGCTGATGAGGTGATACCGGTGGGAGTAGGGCAAAAATAGGCCAGTCGTTAGTCAGGAATGTAGGAACAATCAGTGGGGCCACAGGGAGTGGCCCTCTGATCCCCCCAACCTAAGAGTAGTGACCTATCATAGCTGTGTCCGACGCCGCCATGTCTGGACATTAGGGATATATAAATAGGGCCGATACGACCAGTCAGACTTTAGTTCGCTGACGAAGCCTCTTAGATAGGAGGCGAAACGTCCGAAACCTTCAATTATTATTATTATTATTATTATTATTACTATTATTATTATTATTATTATTATTATTACTGCTAGTGGGCCACAATCTGCAGTACATATAAACCTACAAGCTAGCAACCACTCATTTGACAACAGTGAGGTTAAAATCTTAGCTAAATAAAGTAGGTGGTTTGAAAGGGGAGTAAAAGAAGCATTTTTTGTAAAACAACAAAATCCTTCACTAAATCGCCATGGTGGTTTGAGGTTTAATTTGGATCATGCTTACAACAGACATCTTAGATTGTTACAACATAGGCTTAGTCATGCTGAAGAGGAGATACCAGAGCGAATGGGGTAATCTGGGCCAGTCGTAGTCAATTATCATACATAACAAAAGAAATTATCATATTAGCTACAGGGAGTAGTCCACTGCTCCCCTCAACCTTAGAGCAGGGACCTATCAAAGCAGAGGCCTGGCACCGTCACCTCTCTCCATTCGGGATATATATAAGGCCAGAGCTACCAGCACAAATTTAGTTTGCTGACGAAGCTTTTCGGATGAGGAGCGAAACGTTGGCCACCTTGAAAGAAGTAGAGATGACGGCTGAAGAAACATTTTGGGCTGAGGTTCTGTGCATCTATTTTGGAAAATGACATGCAATTGCACGACTTTATAACGCTTGCGAAAGTCCGGAAGAAAGAAGCAGGCTTCTGATTGGCTGCCGTGCCGAGTATGCAAATTTCAACTGCAGGTAATCTATGTTTGTGTGCTCGGCGACGGTACACGTGTATTGTTTGCGCGTGAAGGCGAGGGCGTCAGTGAGGAGTTTGTTGAGCGTGCGGTCAGGACAAACCATCTATGATTTGGCGGAATTTAACACAAGTAGGTATTATTGAGCTTGAATATTTCGTTGTGTAATAATATGTTTTGAATTTTGAAAGTGATTCAATTTTTCAATAAATGTTGATTTCTTTAACTTTGCCCCTTCGATGGAAACTTATTTTATTATTATAACATGATAAATCACAGTGCATGTTATTTTAATCTATTTCCATTTCCTCCTCCAAGTATCTGCGAAATACAGTAAAGTCTCGTTATATCGATATCGGATATATCGATAGTCCCGGTTATATCGATACTATTTCTATGCACGCACGGAGAAAATTACATGCAAACAGGCATAGTACCGGTTATATCGATATTTTTTCGGACTCCCTTGAATATCGATATAACGAGACTTTACTGTAGTATGTAAACGCCATATTCCTTGAGACAAATTTATTAACTGATCAGGGATATTTTTCACATTTGAAAGACAGTTAATAAATTGGGTTGTAGTGTTCTTACTGTACTATGAGGTTTGTACATACTACATTTAAAGGACATCAGAAAAACGTTCTATAGCATCTAAAATACCCAAATCAGGCAGGCTGATATTTTTAGTTAAATGAAAAACACCAATAAAAATGACTTCAAATGAATCCGGAAATGGTCAGTTTCAGAAGGTCCCACCCCCCTGTTCGTGACGTCACGCCAAGACGTCTTGCCTTTGATCGAGAATCAAAACAATGGCTTCAGATTCGGAGAAGATGTTTTCTTGTTACTCATCCAGTTATGAATATGATTCAAATAGTTCTAAAGAGGAAAGCATAAATGTTTGCAATTGATTCAAGGAGTCCTCCCATATCAATTCGATCCGTCAATTTTCTTTTTAATTTCACCATCAACACTGATCAACACGAAGTTTTCAGACCAAACAAAGTACCCAAAATGCATTGTATGTCGCTTTCTTGGTCAGGGGCGGTCCAAACGTGACGTCACATGGGGATCGTCATCAACTCGAAAACAAGACTTCATGAATATTCAGCGCAAGTCTTAAAACGTAAACTATAGCTATATGCTGTGGAATCTTTGTAAAATACGCTCAGTCGAAGTCATTTGAAGTGATTTTATAAATTATGGACATAACTTGTTCAGAGTATTTCCGGCCCAAACACTCCCTCCAAATGCTCCTGGCCCGGCCCCTCTGTCAAATTTTAGAACCCAATGCGGCCCGCGAGTCAAAAAGTTTGCCCACCCCTGAGCTATGTAGTGGATCATGTTCATTTACAAAGTCTCAACATGCAAAAAGTCCCTTGTAAATTGACTTTATTTAACATGTCTCATAACCCCATGACTCAATTAGATAAAACCACTTTGAGTGTACATTTACAAAAGAAAAATAGTAGAATAATCACTACATCTGTCAATTCTGTTTATATTGTATCCCTTCATTCAAAAACAGGATATTGTTTCAAAATATCAGTACAGAAGTTGCACAAATTACTATTATTCAATTACTGGTTTGATTCGGCATTTGTCAGAAAAAAAGGGGGGAAAAGGTGATCAATGTTTTCAATGTTGTCAACGTAAATGATGTGATTATACACAAAGATGAATAGTCGGCTTTCATTTTGGATCACATTTGCTAGTTTGAAGCTGAATTTCTGAGGATTTGGCCAATTTAAAATCTAGATAAACAATTAATTGTGTATCAAAAATCATTCTTGATTTATTTGATAATTGATTCACTGTCCATCAATCAATAAATATATTCACATCTGATGCATACAGTAGATCAATTAGGAGCGATGGTTTTTTCATGGCACCTTTGAATAAAACAAAATCCCCCTTCATCCACTCTCTCAATACATAAGCTGGTATAAAACATACAGCGGTCGTCCTTATCTGCAGCACGGGCAATCAGGAATAATTCACAGCACTTCACTTTAGCCACATGGCTAAAAGAAGCATGGATGCAGCGATTGCAATGATACATACACTCTCTGACAAAATGCGGCGGCAGAAACATCTGCACTCACAATCAATATTTCATTACAGACTGGCAGTCTGTCGGGAGTATTGTCAAAAAAAGCCTCACAGTCAATACAGGAGCTGACCCAAAAAAAAGCATGGTCCAAGTGTTAAACAACAGAGTGGCGAACAGTGTGTGAACCCATTCACCGTCACATGAATTGTGTACAAGCAAGCACAGTGAACGCCATATTACGAGCTGACACAAAGAGGAAATCTGATTAGGTTAAGGACCTTAAGTACACCCCACTAGTATCCAATTACAGAGGTCACCTGACTTTGAAAAGCTTGTAATCTTACTCAGGATACATTTGATCAGACACCTGGTTTGACAAAATTTGTGAGGCTATTCAATGAAAAATGTGAAATTACCACTGACTACTCCTTGGAGTTTGGAGAATAATTTCTCCCAAATTTTGTCAAAAAGACCTTTACACATTAAGACTGCTGTAAGATTACATAGGAGCACACACTAAGATGATTACACACATCACAAACACTATGAACAAGAAAAGCTATTCAACATATGCTTAGAAGTATGGGCATTGCATCTATATGTCCAAATCTAAAACCCTTGACTGCAGTTTGTTTGTACTTTCAAAATACCACCAATGTGAAAGAGATGAAAACAAAACCACCAGTTTTTGGTCTAATTGAAGGTATCTACAAACATTATCACAATGAGTTGTTATTTGACGACTTCACATTTGAAGACTTGAAGTACTGGTCAGTATGTTTTTTTCATGTAATAAAAAATCCATCCATCCATTTTCCAGACCGCTTAATCCTCATGAGGGTTGTGGGGGGCACTGGAGTCTATCCCAGCCATCTTTGGGCACGAGGCAGGGGAAACCCTGAATTGGTCACCAGCCAATCGCACGGCACACAGAGACAAACAACCATTTACTCTCGCACTCACACCAAGGGACAATTTAGAGCAGATATGGGCAAACTACGGCCCGCGGGCCACATACGGCCCGTTAGGCTTTTTAATCCGGCCCGCCGAACGTGCCCAAATTATAGTAAAAACAGTGTCTGAAACTCATGACAAAAAGTTAGCGAACAACAGGGCAGATAACTGAAAAGTTGCCTGCCCCATTTTTTCACAACTTGAAGCACAATGAGACAACCAATCACATAAAAAAACATTGTCACCAAGCATGAAGTCTTTTCTTTAAATGAAGAATGTACCTACTACACATGCTACCTTGCTTAATTTACGGTAAATGTGCATGGCTGTAAATTTTGCTGCAGTAGTCGATTGTCATTGTGGTGTACAATGCAACGTTTGCATTGCTTCCTACAAGCCACTAAGCCCCTTTCATAAGTCTCACGTACACTTTACAGTCACGGTTTAATGTAAATTTACGTTTTTTAGCGTCACATATGTTGTTAGCTTCTTTTGAATCTTTCTTCTGGGCTGAGGTTCTGTGCATCTATTTTGGAAAATGACATGCAATTGCACGACTTTATAACGCTTGCGAAAGTCCGGAAGAAAGAAGCAGGCTTCTGATTGGCTGCCGTGCCGAGTATGCAAATTTCAACTGCAGGTAGTCTATGTTTGTGTGCTCGGCGACGGTACACGTGTATTGTTTGCGCGTGAAGGCGAGGGCGTCAGTGAGGAGTTTGTTGAGCGTGCGGTCAGGACAAACCATCTATGATTTGGCGGAATTTAACACAAGTAGGTATTATTGAGCTTGAATATTTCGTTGTGTAATATGTTTTGAATTTTGAAAGTGATTCAATTTTTCAATAAATGTTGATTTCTTTAACTTTGCCCCTTCGATGGAAACTTATTTTATTATTATAACATGATAAATCACAGTGCATGTTATTTTAATCTATTTCCATTTCCTCCTCCAAGTATCTGCGAAATACAGTAAAGTCTCGTTATATCGATATCGGATATATCGATAGTCCCGGTTATATCGATACTATTTCTATGCACGCACGGAGAAAATTACATGCAAACAGGCATAGTACCGGTTATATCGATATTTTTTCGGACTCCCTTGAATATCGATATAACAAGACTTTACTGTAGTATGTAAACGCCATATTCCTTGAGACAGATTTATTAACTGATCAGGGATATTTTTCACATTTGAAAGACAGTTAATAAATTGGGTTGTAGTGTTCTTACTGTACTATGAGGTTTGTACATACTACATTTAAAGGACATCAGACAAACGTTCTATAGCATCTAAAATACCCAAATCAGGCAGGCTGATATTTTTAGTTAAATGAAAAACACCAATAAAAATGACTTCAAATGAATCCGGAAATGGTCAGTTTCAGAAGGTCCCACCCCCCTGTTCGTGACGTCACGCCAAGACGTCTTGCCTTTGATCGAGAATCAAAACAATGGCTTCAGATTCGGAGAAGATGTTTTCTTGTTACTCATCCAGTTATGAATATGATTCAAATAGTTCTAAAGAGGAAAGCATAAATGTTTGCAATTGATTCAAGGAGTCCTCCCATATCAATTCGAGGCGTCAGGGACAGCAATGTCGCACCCAGAAAATGCAGAAGATTGCGCCCAAGCTCCGTTGGAAATGGGCTGATTTGTCAGCTGGGAATTTCTGTCAGCTTGTTTCAAATAGTTGTCTTGGTGCAACACACAACGATTCACCATGGCGTTATTTATGTGTTTTTCTTCTAATTTCACCATCAACACGGATCAACACGAAGTTTTCAGACCAAACAAAGTACCCAAAATGCATTGTATGTCGCTTTTTCGGTCAGGGGCGGTCCAAACGTGACGTCACATGGGGATCGTCATCAATTCGAAAACAAGACTTCATGAATATTCAGCACAAGTCTTAAAACGTAAACTATAGCTATATGCTGTGGAATCTTTGTAAAATACGCTCAGTCGAAGTCATTTGAAGTGATTTTATAAATTATGGACATAACTTGTTCAGAGTATTTCCGGCCCAAACACTCCCTCCAAATGCTCCTGGCCCGGCCCCTCTGTCAAATTTTAGAACCCAATGCGGCCCGCGAGTCAAAAAGTTTGCCCACCCCTGAGCTATGTAGTGGATCATGTTCATTTACAAAGTCTCAACATGCAAAAAGTCCCTTGTAAATTGACTTTATTTAACATGTCTCATAACCCCATGACTCAATTAGGTAAAACCACTTTGAGTGTACATTTACAAAAGAAAAATAGTAGAATAATCACTACATCTGTCAATTCTGTTTATATTGTATCCCTTCATTCAAAAACAGGATATTGTTTCAAAATATCAGTACAGAAGTTGCACAAATTACTATTATTCAATTACTGGTTTGATTCGGCATATGTCAGAAAAAAAGGGGGGAAAAGGTGATCAATGTTTTCAATGTTGTCAACGTAAATGATGTGATTATACACAAAGATGAATAGTCGGCTTTCATTTTGGATCACATTTGCTAGTTTGAAGCTGAATTTCTGAGGATTTGGCCAATTTAAAATCTAGATAAACAATTAATTGTGTATCAAAAATCATTCTTGATTTATTTGATAATTGATTCACTGTCCATCAATCAATAAATATATTCACATCTGATGCATACAGTAGATCAATTAGGAGCGATGGTTTTTTCATGGCACCTTTGAATAAAACAAAATCCCCCTTCATCCACTCTCTCAATACATAAGCTGGTATAAAACATACAGCGGTCGTCCTTATCTGCAGCACGGGCAATCAGGAATAATTCACAGCACTTCACTTTAGCCACATGGCTAAAAGAAGCATCGATGCAGCGATTGCAATGATACGTACACTCTCTGACAAAATGCGGCGGCAGAAACATCTGCACTCACAATCAATATTTCATTACAGACTGGCAGTCTGTCGGGAGTATTGTCAAAAAAAGCCTCACAGTCAATACCCGCAGGAGCTGACCCAAAAAAAGCATGGTCCAAGTGTTAAACAACAGAGTGGCGAACAGTGTGTGAACCCATTCACCGTCACATGAATTGTGTACAAGCAAGCACAGTGAACGCCATATTACGAGCTGACACAAAGAGGAAATCTGATTAGGTTAAGGACCTTAAGTACACCCCACTAGTATCCAATTACAGAGGTCACCTGACTTTGAAAAGCTTGTAATCTTACTCAGGATACATTTGATCAGACACCTGGTTTGACAAAATTTGTGAGGCTATTCAATGAAAAATGTGAAATTACCACTGACTACTCATTGGAGTTTGGAGAATAATTTCTCCCAAATTTTGTCAAAAAGACCTTTACACATTAAGACTGCTATAAGATTACATAGGAGCACACACTAAGATGATTACACACATCACAAACACTATGAACAAGAAAAGCTATTCAACATATGCTTAGAAGTATGGGCATTGCATCTATATGTCCAAATCTAAAACCCTTGACTGCAGTTTGTTTGTACTTTCAAAATACCACCAATATGAAAGAGATGAAAACAAAACCACCAGTTTTTGGTCTAATTGAAGGTATCTACAAACATTATCACAATTAGTTGTTATTTGACGACTTCACATTTGAAGACTTGAAGTACTGGTCAGTATGTTTTTTTAATGTAATAAAAAATTCCATTTTCCAGACCGCTTAATCCTCATGAGGGTTGTGGGGGGCACTGGAGCCTATCCCAGCCATCTTTGGGCACGAGGCAGGGGAAACCCTGAATTGGTCACCAGCCAATCGCAAGGCACACAGAGACAAACAACCATTTACTCTCGCACTCACATCAAGGGACAATTTAGAGCAGATATGGGCAAACTACGGCCCGCGGGCCACATACGGCCCGTTAGGCTTTTTAATCCGGCCCGCCGAACGTGCCCAAATTATAGTAAAAACAGTGTCTGAAACTCATGACAAAAAGTTAGCGAACAACAGGGCAGATAACTGAAAAGTTGCCTGCCCCATTTTTTCACAACTTGAAGCACAATGAGACAACCAATCACATAAAAAAACATTGTCACCAACCATGAAGTCTTTTCTTTAAATGAAGAATGTACCTACTACACATGCTACCTTGCTTAATTTACGGTAAATGTGCATGGCTGTAAATTTTGCTGCAGTAGTCGATTGTCATTGTGGTGTACAATGCAACGTTTGCATTGCTTCCTACGAGCCACTAAGCCCCTTTCATGAGTCTCACGTACACTTTACAGTCACGGTTTAATGTAAATTTACGTTTTGTAGAGTCACATATGTTGTTAGCTTCTTTCGAATCTTTCTTCTGGGCTGAGGTTCTGTGCATCTATTTTGGAAAATGACATGCAATTGCACGACTTTATAACGCTTGATAAAGTCCGGAAGAAAGAAGCAGGCTTCTGATTGGCTGCCGTGCCGAGTATGCAAATTTCAACTGCTGGTAGCCTATGTCTGTGAGCTCGGCGACCGTACACGTGTACTGTTTGCGCGTGACGCCGAGGGCGTCAGTGAGGAGTTTGTTGAGCGCGCGGTCAGGACAAACCATCTATGATTTGGCGGAATTTAACACAAGTAGGTATTATTGAGCTTGAATATTTCGTTGTGTAATAATATGTTTTGAATGTTGAAAGTGATTCCACTTTCTTGAAATGTAAATTTCTCCACTGTGAGACTAATAAAGGCATATCCAATCCAATCCAATCCAATCCAATCCAATCCAATCCAATCCAATAAATGTTGATTTCTTTAACTTTGCCCCTTCAATGAAAACTTATTAAAAACAGACGCAATCTTGATAAATCACAGTGCATGTTATTTTAATCTATTTCCATTTCCTCCTCCAAGTATCTGCAAAATAGTATGTAAACGCCATATTCCTTCAGACAAATTTATTAACTGATCAGGGATATTTTTCACATTTGAAAGACAGTTAATAAATTGGGTTCTTACTGTGCTATGAGGTTTGTACACAACCGGCACCATTTTTTTTGTTTCCAACTGACATCAGAAAAACGTTTTTATAGCATCTAAAATACCCAAATCAGGCAGGCTGATATTTTTAGTTAAATGAAAAACACCAATAAAAATGACTTCAAAATGAATCCGGAAATGGCCAGTTTCAGAAGGTCCCACCCCCTTGTTCGTGACGTCACGCCAAGACATCTTGCTTTGCTCGAGAATCAAAACAATGGCTTCAGATTCGGAGAAGATGCTTTTTTTGTTACTCATCCAGTTATAAATATGATTCAAATAGTTCTGAAGAGGAAAGCAGACATGTTTGCAATCGATTAAAAATTTATTCCGTGTCATTTTGAGGCATCAGGGGGGGAAATGTCGCACCCAGAAAATGCAGAAGATTGCGCCCAAGCTCCGTTGGAAATGGGCTGATTTGTCAGCTGGGAATTTCTGTCAGCTTGTTTCAAATAGTTGTCTTGGTGCAACACACAACGATTCACCATGGCGTTATTTATGTGTTTTCCTTCTAATTTCGCCATCAACACGAAGTTTTCAGACCAAACAAAGTACCCAAAATGCATTGTGTGTCGCTTTCTCGGTCAGGGGCGGTCCAAACGTGACGTCACATGGGGATCGTCATCAGCTCGAAAACAAGACTTCATGAATATTCAGCGCGAGTCTTAGAACGTAAACTATAGCTATATGCTGTGGAATCTTTGTAAAATACGCTCAGTCAAAGTCATTTGAAGTGATTTTATAAATTATGGACATAACTTGTCAGAAGGCGTCGGTTGTCCTTTAATGCTTTAGGTTTATATTTCGGGCCCAAACACTCCCTCCAAATGCTCCTGGCCCGGCCCCTCTGTCAAATTTTAGAACCCAATGCGGCCCGCGAGTCAAAAAGTTTGCCCACCCCTGATTTAGAGTGTTCAAATAGCCTGCCATGCAAGTTTTTGTAATGTGGGAGGAAATCGGAGGACCCGGAGAAAACCCACGCAGGCCTGGGGAGAACATCCAAACTTGAACTCATGACTTCTGCACTATGAAGCCGGCATGCTAACCACTCGACTACCGGGCTGTCGTATAAAAACATGTACAGTGTTAGTATCGTGAGCAGGTATGACTTGATGAACCAACTTGTTTTACCCCAAACATGTTGACACCAAAACACAGCAACAACAAAATAAGCAGCTCACTTTGATTTGAGTCTGATGCGGTGGAGCTCAAAACATCTTAGTGAGAGTAAACTTCAGAATCAGAATCGAAAAACCTTTAATTGTCCCACATTACATTACATACTTCATTACATTTCTCAGCATGAGCTCTCGTCATTGTCCTTATCAAATTGCCTGGTGTGTTTAAATATTATATCTCTATTTCTTTTCATTCATTCATTCATTCATTCATTCATTCATTCATTCATTCATTCATTCATTCTCCGAATCGTTTTATCGTCACCAATTGCACAGGGGTGCTTGAGCTTGTACAAGGTGTCTTCTGATACTATGCTAGGGATGCCCTGAATCGTTTGCCAGCCAATCGCACGGCAAAAAGTAACGAACAACACTTCCACGCTCACACTCACACCAAGGGACAATTTGGAGTGTTCAATAAGCATGTCATGAATGATTTGGGAATGTGGGAGAAAACCGGAGGATTCTGAGAAATCCCACGTAAGAATGGGGAGAACAGGCAAACTCCAAGCAGGAAGGCCAGAATTGGAATTGACCTCTGCACTGTGATGTCGACGTCCTAACCATTTGACTATGGACCACCCTATTTTACTTTTAGAATGCCTAAAATATTATCAATCCATTTTTTAATACAATTCATTCTGACAAGGGTTACGGGCATGCTGGAGCCCATCTTAGCCATCTTAGTCCACCCGGAAGTGTTTGGAGAATACTATTACAGTAGTCATCTATTTTCCTACTGCTTTAGAGTTTGCGGGTGATTAGGAGGCACATTGACAGAGTATTAGAGAAGAGTAATTTTTGAAATTCAGTAATAGATTTAAAAAAAATAAAAAGAGTGAAACTGAAGATGGTGCAGAACTGACCCAGTAATATGATAATCTAGACCAGGGGTGGGCAAACTTTTTGAAGGGCGGGCCGCAATGGGTTCTAAAATTTGACAGAGGGGCCGGGCCAGGAGCATTTGGAGGGAGTGTTTAGGCTGGAAATATTAAACCTAAAGAATTAAAGGACAACCGACGCCTCCGAACAAGTTATGTCCATAATTTATAAAATCACTTCAAATGACTTCGACTGGGCGTATTTTACAAAGATTCCACAGCATATAGCTATAGTTTACGTTTTAAGACTCGCACTGAATATTCATGAAGTCTTGTGTTCGAGTTGATGACGATCCCCATGTGATGTCACGTTTGGACCGCCCCTGATTGAGAAAGCGACACACAATGCATTTTGTGGTACTTTGTTTGGTCTGAAAACTTCGTGTTGATGGCAAAATTAGAAGGAAAACACATAAATGACGCGATGGTGAATCGTTGTGTGTTGCACCAAGACTACTATTTGATTTGCGCTGACACAAATTCCCAGCTGACAAATCAGCCCATTTCCAACGAAGCTTGGGCGCCATCTTCTGCATTTTCTGGGTGCTACATTGCTGTCATTGACGGCTCGAATTGACATGGGAGGACTCCTTGAATCAATTGCAAACATTTATGCTTTCCTCTTCAGAACTATTTGAATCATATTCATAACGGGATGAGTAACAAGAAAGCATCTTCTCCGAATCTGAAGCCATTGTTCTGATTCTCGAGCAAGGCAAGACATCTTGGCGTGACGTCACGAACAAGGGGGTGGGACCTTCTGAAACTAGCCATTTCCGGATTCATTTTGAAGTCATTTTTATTGGTGTTTTTCATTTGACTAAAAATATCAGCCTGCCTGTTTTGGGTATTTTAGATGCTATAAAACGTTTTTCTGTTGTCAGTGGGAAGCAAAAAAAAAATGGTGCCGGTTGTCCTTTAAATGTAGTGTGTACAAACCTCATAGCACAGTAAGTACACTACAACCCAATTTATTAACTGTCTTTGAAATGTGAAACATATCCCTGATCAATTAATAAATTTGTTTCAAGGAATATGCAAGATATCGCATTTACAGACTATTTCGCAGATACTGGGAGAAGGAAATGGAAATAGATTAAAATAACATATGCACTGTGATTTATCAAGATTGCGTCTGTTTTTAATAAGTTTCAATCGAAGGTGCAAAGTTAAGAAATCAACATTTATTGAAAAATTGAATCACTTTCAACATTCAAAACATGTTATTCCACAACGAAATATTCAAGCTGAATAATACCTTAAACTCCGCTGAATCATGGATGGATTGTCCTGACCGCGCGCTCTACAAACTCGCCACGGACGCCCTCGCCTTCACGCGCAAACAGTACACGTGTACCGTCGCCAAGCACACAAACATAGGCTACCTGCAGTTGAAATTTGCATACTCGGCACGGCAGCCAATCAGAAGTCTGCTTCTTTCTTCCGGACTTTCGCGAGCGTTATAAGGTTGTGCATTTGCATATCATTTTCCAAAATAGATGCACAGAACCTCAGCCCAGAAGAAAGATTCAAAAGAAGCTAACAACATGTGTGACGCTAAAAAAACATGAATTTATATCAAACCGTGACTGTAAAGTGTACGTGAGAGTTATGAAAGGGGCTTTAGTGGCTTGTAGCAAGCAATGCAAACATTGCATTGTGCACCATGGTGACAAATGACTACTGCAGCGCAATCTGCAGCCTTGGACATTTATCGTAAATTAAGCAAGGTAACATTTGTGGTAGGTACAGCCTTAATTAATATAAAAAAATACTTTGTGACGATGGCCTTATCGTGTTTCAAGTTGTGAAAAATGGGGCAGGCAACTTTTCAGAGTTGTCTGCCCTTTTGTCCGTTACGTTTTTGTCACGACACTGTTTTTACTATAATTTGGACAAGTTCGGCGGGCCGGATTAAAAAGCCTAATGGGCCGTATGTGGCCCGCGGGCCGAGTTTGCTCATTCCTGATCTAGACTTTGACTTTTCACAACATTCCATAAGAGAGATGTGCAAAGAGATGTGCAGTCTGATAGTTTGCTGATTGTAACAAAATGCTCGCACATCTGAACTCTCCTCTCCAGCTCACTGGAAGATGCCCATTGAAGATTGTTTGTTCTAAAAGTGGAACTCATCAGATTTCCTGCTATGCTGCACATAAGGCATTTGAAAGTGGAGTTATGTCTGTGTCAGTGACTGCTTCTTACATAAGAAACATGAACAATTATGTGAAATTATACACATTGCCGCCTCATTTACTCTTTTGACCAAGACCTATTTTCTCAAAGATATGTGATATTATCAGAATCAGAATTCACTTATGATGATTGTTTTAACCTTAAACACTCACGTACATACAGTAGTGTCTTGGGACACAACTCACAGTTAATTCATCACGAAAAAAATTGCATATGGCAAACAATGCAAGTCTGCGGAAAATTTGCATCATGGCCAAATATACGTTATTACACATCAGTCTCGTTGGTTGTTGTTATTTGCATGACAAAATGATTTCCATGAACTCCAGGAAAAGTATTGAAAGGTCAAATTGTGTGTGTGTGTGTGTGTGTGTGTGTGTGTGTGTGTGTGTGTGTGTGTGTGTGTGTGTGTGTGTGTGTGTGTGTGTGTGTGTGTGTGTGTGTGTGTGTGTGTGTGTGTGTGTGTGTGGCTTTTACTATGCAGTGACACAAATGAATGATATTTGCAGTTTTGTAAACCAAAAAACACCTAAACTGCTTGACCTCATTTATTGAATTTACATGTCATTTTAAGAGAAGCGTGCTTTTGAATAGTGTCTGAGAATTTTGCATCCATTCATCATTGGAAAGCCCATGAAGGTGCGGCATAGAAGGTTCTGCTTTTGTGTACGTTCTGATAAAGACCAACTGAATATTACGGTCTGTCTGAGACTGTCTGAGCCTGGCCACTGCCAACCCCAACTAGCCTAGTGGGGACCCCTCTTGGAGCTAATCACTGTGAGTACACAGATTAGCCAGCTTTCCAAACCACGAGCCTCCTGTTGCTTTCAACATTTCTCTCATTAAGAAATGTGCAGCTTTTTAGGCTCAGCGCTCAGGGAAAAAATGCAATATGGTGGCAGTGAAAATTTAGAATGGACTTAGTGAGGTGACCTTATGCACAGAGGTTCTCCCCAAGAATATTGCGGAGTCCTGGTAACCACAAAGTGTGAAGATAAACTGCTCCTGGTTTCAAAGTTTAATTGCTATTGCCGGTACATTTTTGGGGGACCCTGTTTTTAATCAATTTCCAATTATTTGATTCTAGTCAACGAAATTAGCAGTTTAGATATCTTTGATGCTGTTTGTACGTTTGACTGAAGTAAACAAGTGTCCACTGTATATCACAAACGTCATTCCACCCGTCATGTTTGTCAATCCACCTCTCATATTCTTCAATCACACTTTGCTACATTGTAAAGTAGCCAGTGTACCGCTTGCAGTGTACAAAAATGTAAGTACAGAGCTAAAATAAATCTCCATAACTGTCTTGCAGAAATTATTGCATCATCTTAAGTTTTGTCAAGGTTTATCACAATACAATAATAAATATACATTTCTGAGAACCATCCTTCTTTAAAACTTGTATGTTCCTTAGTGGTTTTCATTGAATATTTTAGGCTTCTATTTTTCCTAAATGTTGCTGTTAGCATCTTTGCACCCTCCCTGGGCTTTTTTATCTTGGCTTCTTTTTATTAATTTGAGAAGGGACAATATGTGCAGTTGATGTATTAAGTCCACGTTCAAAAAACTATGAATTTTCCATTGCTGATCATTGTGCCAAAGACGGAAATTTATAGCAAGATCGAGAAAAAAAAATAAATAAATAAATAAATCGCCGGATTAAGTAATTTTACGAGATTAACGAAATGAAATGCCGTTTATACATTCCAGCATGCACCGCACATTACTGCTTCTATGGGGGGAAATGGAGTCGGCGGCTGCTAACAATAGTTGTGAGACCTTTTTGCAATTCAATATTACTTCACATATCAGGCTCACCGGATCTTTTGAAGAAAATTAAGGCTTTTGGGTGTGCCTCATAGTGCAGAAATAGGGTTAGGTCTGCACACAACCACGTCTCCTATTCAGAGAGCGTGTATAGATTTGACATGTTTATTTTGAATGCAAGACAAACACAGAGCCTCATTAATGCAAATTTATTTGAAAAAAAATGCACAAAATGAATTGTTGGTTTGAATGTTAGTTTGCGGTTCAGCAATTTTGTGCCATCAATGAATGGTAATGTTTATGCCCTATGCATTGGAAGATCGGAGGGAGAATCACAATATGAGGTTATTTTGTTTGTTTTCTTTTAACCCTTTTGTTGATGTACCTGTACATTCAAAGCATATATTGTGCACAAATTGAGCCGCCCTCCATCATTTAAGTTGCCCGTCCCTTGTCTAAAGTAGAAGATTGCCAACAGAATGAAATTAAGCTGCAGCACTATGGTCAAGACTATACAACAGATTAACGGGAGTGGTTCCATTGAGAACAGACCTCGCGTTGGTTAACGATGAAACTGTCTTGGAACAGAGTGCTTCTGACATTCTTACATACGGTGAAGGGGTGTGGGCTCAGCCTCTCAATGTATCTCATTCATTAATAAATGTATAAAAATGTTTGTTGTTTTTTTCAAAATGTGACCATTATTTGGATGTACACATAGTCTGATGGAGTTCTAAATTTTAGAGTATGCAAAAATATGGATTAATACAGATCATAGAACGTTTATATACACATCCATAAACATCCTTTGTCAGTGGTCACCAAACTACGGCCCGTGGGCCATATCTGACCCGTCAGCACATTTGGCCCGGCCCCCTGAACAATACCAGAGGTGCTATCAGATGTTTTTCCTATTTGGCCTCCAGAAAAATAAAAAATCCTTTTGCAAGTCAAAGGTCGGTTTTCGATCATTATCTGTTCCTATTTTAATCAATGTATGTTGTTTATAATCGTGATTGAAAAATACAAACACGCCTGCTCACAATAAAACGCTAAAGGAGTCGGTCACAATGTGAAGCGACACAAGAAAGTGACGTATGAGGAAGTGGAGGGGAGTCCGGGAGTACATTCAGGTACGCTCTATTTGGTCCCAGACCCGTTTTCTTTTTTAAACATTCCTGTCAAAGAGAGAACGGAATAATGGCGAAAAGGTTAGGTAAGAGAAAAATTGATTCAGAATGCAGGGTATTTAACCTGCAGTGGACAAACGATTATTTTTTTGTTCAATGCAAAGAAAACACTGTTTGTCTCATCTGTCAAGAGGCGTTGGTGGTATTCAAAGAATACAATCTTCGCCGACACTATGAATCCCGTCACAAAGACAAGTACGATAGCTTGCAAGGCCAAATACGAGCAGACAAACTCTCAAAGCGAAAAAGTGGACTACTGTCTAAGCAGAATACATTTGTACATCAAGCTCAGCTGAATAAGGCAACCGTTCGGGCCAGCTTTCGGGTTGCTAAACGGCAGCGGTAAGCCTTTCACGGACGGAGAGTTTGTTAAGAAATGTATGGATGCTGTTGCGGAGGAGTTGTGTCCTGAGAATAAAGATGCATGTAATGCCGTAAGTCTGTCGGTGAGTACAATCACCAGACGCAGTGAAGAAATCGGGATTAATGTATATGCCCAGCTACAGCAGAAGACGAAAGAATTTGACTTTTTTTCATTAGCATGGATGAGAGCACGGACGTGCAAGACGCAGTGCAACTGCTCATTTTTATTCGTGGCGTTAGCGTAAACTTTGAGATATGCGAGGACCTGCCAGCCCTCCAAAGTCTCAAAGGGACTACCACGGGAGAGGATATTTTTGACCAAGTGTACCAAACCATGAAGAAGTTGGACCTGAGTGACAGAACTGTGATGTTCTGAAAGACGCATTCAAGCCCAACAGTCTCATTGACTTCTATGCCGCCCTCCCAAATGACACATATCCAAACATCAAAAAATACCCAATGAAAATGTCCACAGTTTTTGGCAGCACGTATATCTGCGAGAAAAGCATTTCTCGCATAAAAATGCTGAAATCTCCGATGAGATCAAGATTGACAGAAGAACATTTGCATCAGTGCTTGAGACTGGCTGTAACTACAATGGAACCTGATATTCAACTTCTCACCAACCAGATGCAGACCCACAGTTCACACAGATGAACATACATAGGTAAGCTCTCTTTTCTGACTTGAATGAGTCCTTCTGAGCATAAACAAATATAATCATAATAAAATCTACTGGGATAAAATCCATCTTTACAGCCATACTGGTCATGAAATGTATTGTGCTGTGTAGGTGCTGTATCACTTAGTTCACTTTCTCAACCTGCTTCCTTTGTGGTTTTCACAGGGAAGTTGATGAGAGAGAGCTGCAAACATCAGTGTCTACAAGCCTGCTGGAACCGACAAAGGATTATAAGGAAGGAACACAAGAACTTTAAGAGACTGCTCATATGTGTCAGAGAGATTCTGCTCTGACAACTGAGCTGAACTTTTATCTGTTAAGATTGTGCATGGCACAACAGAAAGTTCATGTTCCATGGCTTTTTTTCTAAGAATTACACATAGCGAGTTATTTAGTTATTATTTCTTTTATAAATAGTGTTGTTTATTTCCAGCTTTTTTTCTATAAAGAACCCAGAGAGAGTTATTTAGTTATTTATTTCATAAATAGTGTTATTTATTTCCTAATTTTTTGATGTGAAGAACTCAGAGAGGGTTATTTAGTTATTATTTATTTCATTAATAGTGTTATTATTCGCTTCCTGATTTTTTTCTGTAAAGAACCTGGAAAAGGTTATTTGGTTATGTGTGACTTTCTGGAAAACAGTTTTTTGAAGCTCCCTACGATCGTCACACTTTTTCTGTTACAAACTGACACCGGCCCCCCATCACAGAAGGTAAAAGTTATGTGGCCCTCACAGGAAAAAGTTTGGGGACCCCTGTCCATTTATATTTCATTTCTAGTTTAGTCTATATATGGATGTATGTAGTTTATTAGATAGCTTTGCGTATCTGTAGGGTGTACCGTTATTAAACATCTTTATTTTCAGTCTGATATCCTGTTACACCCTCCTGGTCACTGATAGGCCCGGCCGATATGATGTCATCAATGCTGTATGATAAAACCAGGTGAAAGGGCCGGCTCTCTCTCTCTCTGGCCCTCCTCAACCGACCTCACAATGTCCCTGCTGTCTACAAGATTTTCTTCAACACCTTGGTTCCTGCTGATTTTACTACCATTTTCTAACACAGTGAAGAGCCATAAACCAGAGGGAACGATCATTTTAAAAGCATCAACAGATTTGAGTGTCAATTGGGTGTACAAATTAAGATCAAATTTGTGTATGGATTCATTTAGTGAATGAGGCCCAATGTTAAGACCCAAAATGTTGAAAGAGTCATATTGGACCAAAAAACAAATCTTTCAGGAGCCGCAAAAAATTAGAAGCTTGATATAAACCTCACAAGGAAGGCAAAACATGTGTGGTATGCATCTATATTATTTTTATCATTATATTATTATATTATTGTTATTTAGTTGTTTTTTTTTGCTCTTTTGACTTCAATATGGCGCCGCGAGAGTGGCTGCCTTTCCAGCAGCTCCTGTATTTTGTTTTTCGACTCTTTTGTATCCTTTCATCTTCGTTTCATAACTTTTCTGCTGTGAAATGTAAATTTCTCCACTGCGAGACTAATAAAGGTAAATCCAATCCAATCCTATTGGCTATATTAGACTACCGTCAAAATTAAACGTGTTGACAAATACATAACTAGCCTTTGTGATTAAATTCAATGATTACATGTGGAGAATGATGCACCATGTGACTACTCTGTGGTAGGATGCTGCCTCAAGTTTAACTTCGATACAATATGAATGAATTACAGTATGTTTCATTGATTTGAATTCATAGAAATGCAATAAAATAATCTGTTTTGTAATGCAATTTTTATTTTGAGGATTTGAGCACTACATGAAACCCCAATTATTGCTTTAAACCTAGTAGGATACGAAAGTGCAACACATCGAAATGACATGTACTGCTTGAAATAAATGTAAATGTGATTAGAATAAAACAGTTAAAGTAACATTTAAGAGTCAATCAAAACCGCTGAGTCACAGTAAAAGTCTGTGTGCACCAGACAGATCGCTTTTGTATCATATTTCATTTTACCGTAATGTTTGAAATCAGTTTAGCTGTGGTATATTTCTGGACTTTGCAGTATATTGCCCTACAGAGCCGCTTTTTTTTTGTATTTACAATTTAGAGTTGTGGTTACAGGTTTACATACGCTAATCATCAGAATGAACATCATCTTCACTTTGGTCTTAAAGATGTATTTATTGTTCTTTTCCATAACGTAATTAATTATATGACCTACATCTTGAGTGATTTCATCATTATACTATTATAGACACAAGGTGAAACAATCACCCGCATCACACACTTATGAAATGACAGACGGACGGTGTGTATTTTGTCAAGCATTGGAGCAGTTGAGTCTATTACCTGTCACACAGGTGGCTCACTGCACCGAATGAGTCACAGGTGCAAGGCAGGCATCCGCTGGTGCCATTGGTAAAGTACCCCTCCTCACAGTCATCACACTGTAGACCAGTGTAGCCATCTAGACATGAGCACTGACCAGTGCTCTGGTTACACTCATCTGGATACAAAATCCCCTCTCCTCCAGTGCTGCAGTTACAGAAGCCATCTGGGTCGACAAATAGGGATGACAATGAATGAGAAGATAAGCATGAAAAAATAATAACCCTGCATTTTATGCACATGATTGAATGAAATTTCATTATTTGGTGATTCAAGGTATTGAAGAAATACCGTAAATAGATCAAGGTACATACATAAAGACATACTGTAAACACACAATTACTGTACACACACATCCACATATTCATACACATACACACATACATACATACATACATACATACATACATACATACATACATACATACATACATACAGTAAAGTCTCGTTATATCGATATTCTTGGGAGTCCGAAAAAATATCGATATAACCGGGACTATCGATATATCCGACCCTGCGCGCATGTAGTTTTCTCCTTGCGGTCATAGAAATAGTATCGTAATAAGCGGTACTATCGATATAACGAGACTTTACTGTACATACATACATACATGCAGACAGACAGACAGACAGACAGACAGACAGACAGACAGACAGACAGACAGACAGACACATACATACGCACATAGAGCCAAAACCCGTGTGTAATTGACGGCCGTTCAAATGCATTCAGGAGGAAAAAATACTTGATTAAAACCTACAAATTCTCACAAATTCATGGATTAACTTTCAATCCAGAGAAAATCGGAGGGGTGTATGAAAAAAAACATGTACATTTAAACATTTGAATTAAAAAACAAACAACAGTTGACTGTTTATGATTACAAACATAACACACAAACAGTGTGCCCTGTGATTGGCTGGCAACCTATTCAGGGTGTCCCCCGCCTCGTGCCCAAAGACAGCTGAGATAGGCTCCAGCAACCCCCGTGACCCTAATGAGGAATAAGCGGTACGGAAAATGAGATGAGATGAGATGAGAGATTACAAACATTAACTCATTTACTGCCAGATGTGCAAAAAAAAAACAGTGCCGGTTTTTTTTTTTGTTATTTTCACTCAAATTGCAGGACTCACAGAATATTGAGGACAACATAAACATTCAAAGCGGCGTAAGAAACATTGGACTCTCTTATTTCATCAAAAACAGTTAATTCAGAAGTTAAATGGGTCTGGAGTCATCTGAGCTTGAAATGCGGGCGGCTGTACAAAAGGCAAATGCTGCCAACCTCGTGGGCGGGAATACATTGCCAGATATCTGACCAGCGCTTTAACAGCAACCCGCAAGAAAAACCAAAACCCGAACAAATTCCGGAATGGCGCTCCAGGTCATAAATTCAGAATAAATTCAGGAATGGCAGTGAATGAGTTCATCGTATGATGAAATTGGTGTCTATTTAGGCTGCAGAGTGCAAATCTGACACATATACAAGTGAAAACATGAAGATTCAGACTATTGTGTAGCTCTGAGGATCATATCACTTTTTATTGCTTCAAATGCATTTTCTTAAGGGGGCACAAAAGCTTCCTAGAGTGAACAGAATTATGGTTTTAATGTAAAGTCTTATTTTGCTGAAATGATCAATCGTCATTTTTTTTGTCATATTTATTGGCAAATTATGGCATACCCATTCAACAATTCACTCATTCACTGCGAGACGTGCAAAAAAACGCCAAGGTTTTTGTCATTTTCACTCAAATTCCAGGAACCGCAAAATATTCAGTTTTAGAACTACATAAACATTCAATGCAGCGTAAGAAACCTTAGACTCTCTTCTTTCATCAGAAAAAAAAGAGTTCATTCCTAAATTATATCGGTCTGGAGTAATATGACGTGCGAGTGAGGGCAGCTCTACAAAAGGCAAATGTTGCCCCCTCGGGGAAGGGAAAAAAAAAACATTGCCAGAGGTCTGGCCAGCGCTTTATCAGCACCCCCGCAAGAAAAATCGAAACCCGAAAAAATTCAGGAATGGCGCTCCATGTCATATTTTCAATTCTCAAATAAATTCAAGAATGGCAGTGAATGAGATAATACATTTTGCATAAGGTGCAAAATATCCATAAATCAAATCCAGCCAATCAGATTTGTATATGAGTGAGTCTTCTACATTTAAATCTGGAAGGCTCAGACAAATTAAAGTTTATTAGAGTATTGTTTTTTTATGTCAACCTTTTGTTTGAGCAAAGTATCTTGACACGAAAAGGTGAAAAAGCATCGAAGAAAATGGAACCCTTTTGACATTTCCTATTCTATACACTTCTCATTTATCCCACTATGCACTCAACATACAGTGCACCCATGCAAGTTGTAACATAATTGACTTTTGAACGTTAACCTGCCATACACACTACAGTAACGTCTCGTCAATAGAGAGCACTAGGCCACAGCAACTTCCGCCTAGCCAAATCACACTGAAAGGGATTGGATATTGGATATGCCTTTATTAGTCTCACAGTGGAGAAATTTACATTTCACAGCAGCAAAGTGATGAAAGGAATGAAAGTAGAAAAACAAAAATACATGAGCTGCTGGAAAGGCAGCCACTCTCGCGGCGCCGTCTTGAAGTCAAAAGAACAAAAAAAAAAAAAAAAAACTAAATAACAAATAATATGACAGCATAGAGACAATATGACCAAACAAAGACACAGAGAGACATTCATTCTTCAGGACTTGCTGTACCCTCTTTGTGATGACATGAAGCAGTTCTAGATGAAAGAGGAGAGGATCAAAGCGTCTTTCCACCAGTGGATCAGGGACATCATGGTGGAATGTGCATGTCGACTACAAGCTAAATGTACAACAACAATCAACAATAATGAATGAAAATGAACACAACAGAAATGAATAAATACTTTACTTCAAAAAATGTGTGTCAGTTTTTAGGTGAGCAACTACATGGCATACAGTTAGTGGTGAGTAAAATTGATTTGAGTAGATCTGGCGTTTCAAACAATTAAGTAGTCTAAGTGTGGTTGCACAGTTTATTGCCGATTGACTGGATAATAATGTGATGTGCGTATTCAGTCCTTGTGCAGGAACAGAGTGAAAGAGAATTAACTGTTAAAGCCAACATCACTCCCTGTCTGGCTCTGAGTAGTTTCAACTGGAGACTTGTCACAAACAGTGTGGTTTGTCAGCACGTTGGCATGGCAGCCAAAATGGATGCGCCTCAGTCAGGCTTCTACAGTGAATCTCGTGTTGTCTTCAAATTAAATGTAGAAAAGTCATATTTTGAGAGAAGAAGGTAGAGCATGGACCACGTGGATCAGACAGAATTTAATCAAAGGTTTATGAATTTTCTTCTTTTCCTTCTTGGGGGTTTCCCTTCAAGGGGTCGCCACAGCGAATCAGTGTCCTCCATCTTCAGAGGTTTAATTTGCATGTTTGTTTTGGCCAAACGTTTACATCGGATGGCCTTCCTGACACAACCTTCTATTTATCTGAGCTTGGGACCAGCACAATAAGACACTGGCTTGTGTCCTCTTGTGTGGCTACAGAACAAGCAACTCTATGAACTTAATAAAGACAAAGAAACAACGGATACAGATTGTTTTCAGCATTTTTGACCACGACTTTCATCACTTTGCTGCTGTGAAATGTAAATTTCTCCACTGTGAGACTAATAAAGGCAAATCCAATCCAATCCAATCCAATCCAATCCATGGAGGAGACTGTGCTGAACGGTTGCGCCTTTTCGGCAGCATGAATATGCCAGTACTCTTTTTGAATGGGAGGAATGTCGGAGCCATTCGACTGCCATCGCTGGACACCAAAGGGGCCATTGTGCTTTTTTTGCGCCTGTATTGGGCAGCATCTTCACAGCCCCGCTTTGTTTAGCGGAAAGGTCAGTGCTGTTGGACAGTCTGCGGCTGGATGGATGCATGGCTTGAGGAACCCGCGATAAGAAGAAAGGAGCGTCAGCGCAGAGCGCCGATGCCTATGTGGAACTGTCGCGGCTTGGAATTGAAGCGGATTTATGTGGAACAGGAGATGTGAGATGGATGCTACAGCTGCGTGTTTGCTTTCAACATTTAGCTTGTAGTCGACGTACACATTCCACCATGACGTCCCTGATCCACTGGTGGAAAGACGCTTTGATCCTCTCCTCTTTCATCTAGAACTGCTTCATGTCATCACAAAGAGGGTACAGCAAGTCCTGAAGAATGAATGTCTCTCTGTCTTTGTTTTGTCATATTATCTCTATGCTGTCATATTATTTATTTAGTTTTTTTTGTTCTTTGGACTTCAAGACGGCGCCGCGAGAGTGGCTGCTTTTCCAGCAGCTCATGTATTTCGTTTTTCTACTTTCATTCCTTTCATCACTTTGCTGCTGTGAAATGTAAATTTCTCCACTGTGAGACTAATAAAGGCATATCCAATCCAATCCAAATCTACAATCTAGTAAATCGGCAATCATCATCATAATCCCACATAATCCCTATGTAACCCCATGGGTAACTATTTTGGATTGGATTGATTGGGTTTACCTTTATTAGTCTTGCAGTGGAGAAATTTACATTTCACAGCAGCAAAATTATGAAAGGAAGATGAAAGGAATAAAAGAAATAGAAAAACTAAATACAGTAAAGTCTCGTTATATCGATATCGGATATATCGATAGTCCCGGTTATATCGATACTATTTCTATGCACGCACTGTCATGAGCCAGTTGACAGCTGGGCGGGGCCTCCACTCCCGCCGTTCGCCAGCTGCTGTCAATTTCCTCCTCATTGACTGTGGACATTTAAACCCGACGCTGGCACTCACCCAGCGTCGGAAGATACTTCGCCTCGTGCCATGCCAGTACTTGGAACTTGTAGCCAGTACATAATTTGCTTCGCCCGAGGAATGATCTTAGCCACGAACGCGTTTGTTTGTTGCACCGCGTCGTAGGTTGTTTTGCACCCCCGTGTGCCATTTTATGTTTCTTAGTTAGTGTGGTTGGGTGGATTGCCGCCACTCACCCACTAGCATTGTCAGTTTGTCATTTTTTGTGTCTCACGAACTTTTTACCGGGTCCGCGTCTTTTCGGACCCGCGCTTTATGTTAATAAATCCATTGCCGGTACCTACGCCTCTGTCCTGCTTAGCGATCCACCGCCAATCCCGCACGTTCCTGCCCGCCAGCTGCCACTGTCGCCGCCGGAACGTGACACGCACGGAGAAAATTACATGCAACCAGGGTCGGATATATCGATAGTCCCGGTTATATCGATATTTTTTCGGACTCCCTTAAATATCGATATAACGAGACTTTACTGTACATGAGCTGCTGGAAAGGCAGCCACTCATGCAGTGCCAACTTGAAGTCAAAAGAACCACAAAAACGCAACCAGGTTTATATTTGCAAAAGGTTTCTGAATAAAAATGTATTAACTGCAACTACACTTATCACTGATCCTGGACACTCTCTCATCGTAATAAAGGCATATCCAATCCAATCCAATCGTTGATCTTTAAAGAAAAATTGGTGTGGACAGGTTCTATACGGTAGGTCCTTTCAGGATATTTAGTTAGTTTTTTTTTTTTTTTTTTTTTTTTTTTTTTTTTTTCAAATTTTGGAGTTAAAATAAAAATATACAATTCCATTGCATTCCACTGGGTGCCAATTACACACTGATTTTTGCAGACATTTTTTGTTCAGGTCAAGATGGTATACTTGGCAGAAAGAATCGATGATATGTTGACACTTAAATGACCTTGACAAGCACTTATAAATTATATATTATTTATCAGATCTCAGCTTGAGTGCAGCTAATGGTGACGACAAACCTCATTAAAACCTCACACTCATACTTGGTTCACTTTGTCACATCCGCTCGAGGACGTGACAATTTCACTGAACAACAGCGGAGGTATTTGTATGATTGGAAAAAATAAAATAGATCTTAAAACAAAACAAACTGAGTTGAATTGGATATGAATTTCAATATATTGCTATTAAATATGAATTTCAATATATTGCTACTCTGATTCAGAATCTGATTCAGACCTTACTGCTCTTCTCATGTGTTGTGCGCTTTCATGCAACAAAAAAAAGCCTGTGATTGGGCAAGCTGTTGGTGCGTAAACTCATGGGGTCTTTGCAACAGTAACAGGCACAGAAAAAATGTCAAACCTGAAGTTGACAAACAGTCTCAAATCCACATCATGAAGATCTCACCTCAAAAAGACGAACACACACACACACACACACACACACACACACACACACACACACACACACACACACACACACACACACAAACACACACACGCACACATACACAGATACATGTATACACACACATTTGTGTTTTCATTCTTAAAATCTGGGCTTTCACTAGGTGTGGTGTTTTGATAATCGTCACGCACAAACACGATGTCTGGTCCATGGGACTCCACATGTGTGCAATGGAGAGAAAAAAGGGGCTGGGCTGACCTCTCCCCTATCTGCTTTATCTGTTTGACTGTTGTGACGTGTTATGACAGCATGTCTGTTATTCAAACAGGGGCGGGCTGTTCAGAACAAGTCTCAAAATTCCTCTCGAGCCTGGCTCAGTATTTGCTTGTCTACTGTTACCGTGAAAACCAATGTTACTTTGCTTTATTTTATTTTTTTCCTCGAGGCATCAAACTACCAAAAAAATGTTGAAGGATTAGAAAAGGGTTCCCTAGTTTTCTGTGAGGGCTGGGCAAGTGATAGAAGGTGACACCTTTGTTCGTGAGATATTATCATGTGAATTACCTTTACAATAGAACAATGATAGACTCTTAATAATGCACCAAGCTCAAGCTTTAATGGCTGATTCCTGATGAAAGCGGAAACTCTAATTTGGCCACTGGGGCCAAACAGATGCTAATTAGAGGTGTCAAATTATCACATTAATCGTGACTAATTAATTACAGTCATTTTAGTGCATTTTTTTTCAATTGCTTTAATCTAAATTTTAGTATCTGCCCTTGTTGTTCTGTAGGTGGGTTGCCTTTTTCTAATAGCCCTTGAAAGGACAACCGACGTCATCAGATAAGTTGTGTCCATAATTTGTAAAATGGCTTCAAATGACTTCTACTGAGCGTATTTTAATAAGATTGCACCGCATATAGCTATATTTTACGTTTTAAGACTCGCGCTGAATATTCAGGTAGTCTTGTTTTTGAGTTGGTGACGAGTCTGTACGTGACGTCACTAAAGGAACGGCCCTGACCGAAAAAAAGACGCATTGTAGCAGTCCTTCCATCACGTCAATGTATTTTGCTGTAATATTTGGTCTGGGGACCTCGTGTTGCACCCAAAAGCCACCAGAAGAGGGATTCCAAGCTCTATAAAAGGTATTTATCAGCCTGTGGAAACAGAGGTGGCCACAGGAGGTCGCCATTTTGTGCCTCTTTTTCGGTGAGAACTCTCCCCTCAATGTTGCCTCAAAATGACAGGGAATTACTTCTTTAATCGATTGCAAACATGTATGCTTTCCTCTTCAGAACTATTTGAATCATATTCATAACTGGATGTGTAACAAGAAAGCATATTCTCCGAATCTGAAGCCATTGTTTTGATTCTCCAGTTGTGCAAGACGTCTTGCAGTGACGTCACGAACTGGGGGCGGACTTTCTGAAAATGCCCAATTCGCAGCTCAATTTTTTTTGCAGATTTTGGACACTTTAAGTCATTTTTATTGGTGTTTTGCATTTGAATAAAAATATCATACTGCCTGTTTTGGGTATTTTAGATGCTATAAAACGTTTTTCTGATGTCAGTTAAGAAACAAAAAAGTGACGTTGGTTGTCATTTAAGTGTTGGCTTCCAGTGTTCAAGTTGTTGAGGGTAGTAACAGCCTGAAGTGGACATTGATGCAGCTTTCATTTAGCCTCCCACATCAATGCAAAGCACCCAGTGTCAAGTGCAGCCAAAGCTCTGTTCTGTTAGCACCGAAAGCATTAGCAATTTAACCATAGCAAAGCTCTTTGACAAACGACAACACCACACGTATGAGGCATATTTGTTTGTGTCCTCTGTAAACTACTAGAAGTGATTTATGTTTATTTCAGCACTTTAAGTTTGCCATGATTAACAGTGCTATTTAAGTGCCTGTTTTATTGATTGTTTATTATCTGAATCAAGTTCAGTGTCCTTGTATTGGTCGTGTGTTCTTATTGTTTTTGATATGCTAACCTAAGCACTTTTTAAGGATCTTGTGTTCTATTCTATTTTTATTTTGTCATTCTTTGTAGATGTATTAAAAAAAATCAGTGATATCCCCCCTGGTGGTCAAAACTAAAGGTTGCCGGTAGGACTTTGGTCTCAAATCCAGCAGAAAGTAAATGGCTCGGACTCCACCTGTCCAAGTCGACTGAAAAAAACAATAAAATATGTTATGATGACACAGTTCTTTTATCGTTTGTTCTGCCTCAATCAAGTTGCGAATTTAAAATGAAAATAGGGGTTGTCTCATTCATTTTTAGATTATATTAAAATTGATTCGACCAATTAATTACGAACACATGTAACTAATCACATTGTTTTTAATTGCCTGACAACTGACAAAAATACAAACAAAAGCAAATATATGTTTCCATTTATTAACCTAAAGCCAAACTGCATATAGAAATTTCCATGTAGTAACCTACAGCCTAACTGTGCATACAGACACTGCATTTTTCCCAACCACAGTACTGTACTTGCTGTCTCACCAACTTATGACTTTAAAACGTCTAAGGAACCAATCCAAAATAACATGTTTAAAATAAATGCGAAGCTTTCATCCTTTTCCCAGTATTTTATGTAAATGTTTTAAAATTGAAAAAAGAGCTAACAGTTAGCCAAACCAAATTGATGTTCAAAAATTACACAGTTGAACATCTGGATACTCTTAACAATCTGTTTTTTCTCTTCCAATGCACACAGAGGCAGAAAACCAGACAGACAAAAAGACAGACATGAAAATAAAGACAGATCAATAATGAGAATAATTAAAATAAATTGCTGGGATAGGCTCCAGCACCACTCGCTACCTTAGTGAGGATAAAGCGGTCCGGACAATGAATGATTGAATGCCTGTTGTTGTAAATCTCCAAATAACTACAAAATAAAACTAAAATAGAACATCAGGTCCTTAGAAAGTGCTTTGGTTAACTTATCAAAAACAGTAAGAACAATTTTCTGAGCAATACAAAGGCCCAACACTGAACTTGCTTTGAAACTGGCACAAAATGGCTGTGTAATTAATTTATCACAATTAACGCACACATTTCTATCAGTAAAATATGTTCTCTGTTGACTTCATAAAGGAGAATGAGCTTTAGACTGTTAATTTTAATTGATGCAATATGGCCGATAAGTTAAAGTGGAAGTCAATTTTCTCGATTTAAGTCTCTTTAACATGCTGATGCTGCAATACTGCGGATGTTCCAAGTTCCAGTCAAATGTAGAGGCTTAACAATAGCAGGTCTTGTTTTTCAGTTCATGTTCATCTTTATCAAATGCATTTTATTCTATTTTAAAAGCTATTTTTATCACAACGACAATGAAGTAGGGATAGGTCAATGAAAAAACACTGCAGAACTACAATCTAAATGTGAGGAGCCACAATCAATCAGAAAACTATATAAAGACATTTCTGAAGGTGCTGTTCCCTTCAGAAGGAGGTAATAAGTATTTCCATTTTGTGAACAAATATTTTTTATAAAATATTTATCAAGAAAAAAGAATGCTTTGGTAAATTTAGCTTGATGAACTTTTAGTAGAAACAATTCATTTGAAAAATAACAACACAATTATCTGCCTCACATGGATATCGAAATGTTTACTGTAACAACTCTGCTTCTGGCTGGGGCTTAATCAAGCCGTACCCAGTGATGTTTGAATGGGTGCCATTGTCAATGTTCATTCATGGCTTTTGCCGACTGGCCATTTTGTTTGGGTATCCTGGGGTTCTACATATTCTCATCCACAACAAGTGACATAAACCGTTTGATCTGAATGGAATTTATTTTCAATACGAATCCTGATAGACGAAATACAGTCATCATAGTTATGTGTGGATGCTGTGTGGCCTGGCACACTGGATAGCCTCAATGAACAACAGGATCAATCTTATACCCCCGCCCTCCACCCGTGCATCCAATACGCTGTAAAATGTGGCACATCTTTTTTAACAGGCCTCGTGGAGGCCGTGTTAATGTTAACGCCACGCGGGTACTGTTTTAACAGGAAGACATCATACTTCACGGTACATTGAAATTCGTTGACGGGGTGCATCATTCAAAAACTGAAGCGGTCTTCCCATTGTTGCAATATTTGGTCTCTGCGTCAAACGCACAGTGCAATCCTCCCTCTTCGAGCAGATACGGTGCATATCAGTGACTTGGTTGATACACGCACGAGTCTTTCATTTGTGTTTCGCCCATTTGAAACAAAAATCTTTGAGTTCCAACGATCCACTTTCACTCATATCGCATTCGACGACACTCACCTTGACTATTCTCCAATGAAGTAACAGATGTGTCGATTCTATCTGCCGACCACGCATCGTTGTCTGTCCGCTGAGAGACCACGGACATCATTGTCTGTAGCATTTTCTCCGGGGCAAATAAAGATGTGTGTGCATCAGTGGATCTTTTGCTGGGAGCGCTTAACCTGGAACTGAGCGGTGCAATTTCTTCTTTAGCGCTCGAATTGTCCCCGACGTCAAAATCAGCGGTAGGCGCAGAAAGATTGATGTTTTGCGGGGTATGGCTAACTATGCCCAGAGCAGACGACTTTGCCAAAGCGAATCGATTCTCGGGTAAACGGCGATGTGTATCCGAATGGAAGGTCTTCCAAGTGTCGGAGTCTGTATCTGGCTTCCTGGAGATAGGAGACGCATCGTAGAGACTGATGCGAGGTGCAGCTTCAGAAAACCCGATATATACATACAAAACAAATAGCACAAGCAATGATATGTACATCATTAAGTACGTTAATCTCATATTCAGTCTCAGCTCTCCATGTAAGCGCCAGTAACGGTCTCTCTCAGACCTTTCACTGAATGGATGCGTACTCCACCATTGATGTCTCCTGGCCGCTTACGATACTGCGAGTCGCCTCACGAACCACAAGTCATTGCTCTGCAACCAAACTTCCCCCATAGACCAAACCCCTATTACACGCGCCAATAGGAACCCGTGTAAAACAATAAAATAACAATTCCCGATAGCTGATTGGTCTAATGTCACAACAATCATTTCGAGAAAGCAAAGACTCCTACTGGATTTTTTTTTCGACGAACCCAGTGTGTCGAAAACAATGTCTTTGTTAAAAAATATTTCTCATTTCCAACAACAAACTCATCAATTATTATTTTAATCAATATGTAATTGTTACAAAAACATTAGCTTAAACCAGAAGTTAAAAAAATGACAAAATGTCTATCTTTTACACCCCACAACGCTTTTTAATTCGTGCTATTACTAAATTAATTTAATAAGAAAAAATCAGAAAAACACTACACATAATCTGCAAAAAAAATATACAACATAAAACTGAGAAGCTCGTACGCTTATTATTACATTATATTTGTCACATTACAAATGTTTACATTTGACTGCACAAAACAAGACGCTTATTTTCCGAGACCCTAAACGAGAGGATATCGGGTTTACACGCGTGTACAGTAGTTCACCCAAGCGGCCGAGGTACGCAACTACACCAATATTATCTAAATAGCTGCATGAAGCATTCGGACGGGAGATGGCAGTAGAGTGTTTCATAAAATCCCAGATGGCCCGGCCCCGCAAAGCTGTGAGGAAGTTGCGCAAGACAACGAGCTAGTTACAATGGCGCCTCTAGACCTGGATAAATATGCGGAGATCGCGAAACAGTGCAAATACCTTCCAGAAAATGACCTAAAGGTAAAGCAGCCATGATATGAACACATTCCGTAATAAGAGGTAGTGTACTTGTGATACTTTGCGTAAATTGTGGTTATAATGTGTAATTAACCGTGGTTAGCTTAGGCGAGCTAGTAGCGCTAAGCAGCTCGCTTCGTCTGTGCGGCCAGGAAGTTACGAATATTGAATGGAGCGAAGTAGGCGATGTTATTTATTTAACAGTGCGCACCGTCATCTGTGTGTACGACGCTTGTGTCAAGATACTAATGTCTCGGTATTGACCTGATGGCGAATTGCAATCTGGACTGCACTGCAAATGTGTTTGTGGGGAACAAGTAATTTACAGTGACTGAGAGACATACAATGTCAGTGGCAAGCAAAGTGACTAAAATAACACAAATATTATTCATTTTATAACGTGTATGAAATTGTGAACTATGTAATTAAGGAATTGCGTTTGTCGTATCTGCCGAGAAAGCCAGGCTTGCACATGATACACGGTCGTTTACATCTTACCTATATGCGCTCAAAAGAATAGAATCTTTAGAATTTAAGTTTGCTGTGACTGACGTGCTTATTAAAATGTTTATGTGGTGTTCTACCCGCCCTCATTGAATCAGAAAGACTGGAGCAGGATGCTTCAGCGTAGAAATGTTTAAATGTACTATTTATTACAATTATTAAATATTACAAGGCAATATAATTTTATGTGTACCTCCCTACATGTATTAGGTGTCTTTCAAAGTAAATTGTTACCATTGCATTCTTCAGGCTTAATGTCACCTATGTTTTAGGATATGGATCAAAATCACTAGCTAATATGGAAAAGGCTTTCAATGAAATAAGAATTTCTTTACCTTTCGGCTTTGCCCTTCAGGGTTGCCACAACGAATCAGTGTCCTCCATCTAACCATGTTTGTGCACCTCATCTCTCACACCAGCTACCTTCATGTCCTATTTGACAACATCCATAAACCTCCTCTTCGGTCTTCCTCTCGGTCTCCTGCCGGGCAGTTCAAGGCTAAGCATCCTTGTCCCGATACAGTCACTCTCTCTCCTCTGGGCATGTCCAAACCATCTCAGTCTGGCCTCTCTGACTTTCTCTCCAAAGCCTCTAATATGAGTGGTCCCTCTAATATATTCATTCCTGATCCTATCCAACCTGGTCACTCTCAAAGAAAACATCACCATCTTCATCTCTGCTACCTCCAGCTCTGCTTCCTGTCTTCTTCTTCTCTTCCAGTCCAAACATCATGGCTGGTCTCACCACCGTTTTATACACCTTTCCTTTCATCCTAGCTGAAACCTCTTGGTTTATGTATCCTACAAATATATCCAATATTTTACACAATTGAGACCCTGCCGGTTCTTGAACATTTTGGCAGTTGCTTAACACCAAAATGAATTGAAGTTGTTCTGAACCTCCCTACCTGTACAATACTTATGTATATATATGTATTTTCGCTTATACAGAGATTATGTGACTATGTTTGTGATCTTCTGCTGGAGGAGTCTAATGTTCAACCGGTTTCTACTCCAGTAACAGTATGCGGGGACATACACGGACAGGTAAAATCTTACACGAAAAAGCTCAGGCAATAAATATGATTATTTATTATATTTTTTCTGACATTGTTTTTTCCTTTTGTGCTAGTTTTATGATCTTTGTGAACTATTTCGAACTGGTGGACAGGTTCCAGATACAAATTACATATTTATGGTTTGTATCTATTTTATATTAACATAGTTTATGACCAACATTTCTTCATGGTGTCACCCCTGACTTGAGACAACCCTTTTTATCGTGATCTTTAGGGAGACTTTGTTGACCGAGGATACTACAGTTTGGAGACTTTTACCTACTTGCTGGTGCTGAAAGCCAAATGGCCAGACCGCATCACTCTTCTGCGTGGAAATCATGAGAGCAGACAAATTACTCAAGTTTATGGCTTTTATGGTGAGATGAGCATGAAAGAAATTTCAACACAACACAAAAAATACATGTACACCTTTGCACCTAACAAACAGTAATAGCGATGTTTAATAGTTTTATTGTTTCCACAGATGAGTGCCAGACCAAATACGGAAATGCTAATGCCTGGCGTTATTGCACCAAAGTGTTTGACATGTTAACAGTGGCAGCTGTAAGTATTAGATAACATTATATATAGAGGAATCTTCATTCAATGGATCTTGATTTAACTGATTACAGTGAGACCTCAACTTACGAACTTAATTGGTTCCCAGACAGAGTGTGTAAGGCGAAAAGTGTGTATCTAAAAAAAAAAATTCACATAGGAAACCATTAAAATGGGAATAATCCGTTCCCGGGTTTCCATAAAATATACTTTTCAACTAAATAAGCCTTAAAACTACACACAACATACCTTATTCTATGTATAATAAATGTGCTATTGTTTTGTAATGAAAGAAATACGCTGCATTGTATCATAAAGTCACTTTATTTGCATTTGTGATGGTCATTGACGGCTTGATGGAATGGCGTTGGAGGTCGAAGGTCAAACGGAATTGCTGTTTGGAAAGAGAGGCACATTACATGAGGACTGTAATTAAAGAAATAAACTGTGCTGTAAAATAAAGTTTTATTTACCTTTTTGATGGTCGTTCATGGCTTATGGAAGGAGAGTCACCTTCCATAAGGACTGTTGATAACTTAACCTCTGGTGCTGTTCGGTCGTGTGCTTCCGCCGAAGATCACTTCGCCAGCCATGGTGGGTGTGTATTATGAAAATAGTGCTTATTATAAGGTTTAATTTTCAGAAATTTGAAGTTTGTAAGACGAAAAGTTTGTCAGATAAGGTGTTTCTAAGTTGAGGTCTCACTGTATTTGTAATTTAAGGCACATAAAATAGGTATCAAAGTAATAATAATAATAATATATGTCTTTTATAAGCGCTTTTCAAAACTCTCAAGGTCACTTGACAGTCACAGGATAAGTAATTGAAATTTGGTCATTGTTGTTTACTGACTGGTGGATTGAACGCACAGAGATTGGTACACGAATGTGCTGTTTGTGCCACTGTTGTTACAGATACCAGCACAGTACCAACTAAATCAGACTCGCATGGTTAGGAAATAGCAACGTTCTTGGCATCATTTCTATCAAAAACACTGGAAAGCATGGTGTTGCAGTTGAAACACAGCTTAAAATGGCACGTTGTATCAGCTTTTTTATATCAACCGCTGTTGTTTACTCAGTGCTGTCTTGTCCATGTCTCTTACTTTTTATCCTGAATTGATGTTGGTAGAGTGTAGTTTTTGTTGCCCTTATCTATGCTATTCAATTGTAACAGATCTGTCAAAAAAGAAATGTGCTAATCTCGCAGCACTTGAATGTGATCAGCTGCACGCCATGATAACATCTATCAACAAAATCCAGAAACTTCCCCTCCACTCTCTTAGTCCATTAAATCAAGTATCATTGAAAGAACCCCACACATACTCACCATTCAGAACTCCCCGTATTCACTTAATGGCAAATTTTTATTCAAACTTTTCATATTTGATTATATATTTTGAATGGGGTTCTTTGTAGAAAACAACACACATTGGTATTCTATCGAGGTTTTTGGAAGGATTTTATGGTCTTATATCCATCGATCTCTCCATATCCATGTATCCGGTGCATCTTTCTTTTAACTCAATGCATTTCGGTGGTGGTCAGTTACTCCACCCCTGAAACACCCCAGTTTTCCATTGCATTTGTTTTGAATTTATTCAGACATCATTATGGATGGCTTAGGCCTCTTATTGCCCAGTGAAGAGATAAGTATTGAAGTTATTGATTCGGTTTCAAAATTGAATGCTGAAAGAAGGTCACAAACAATTTGCAATGGCTACTGCAGTACCAACAGTTTTATTGGATCCAGACAATATTTTTCGTAGCTGAGAGGAAATTGCAATCCCTTGATGAATATTAACATTTCATACATTTTCAGAGTGGCTGAAAAGAGAGTCTGGCTAATTGCCAAGCTGAACTTAACATCTTCGGTGGAGTTTTTTTTTTTCTTCTTCTGTTTTATTTTAATCGGTTGCTGCATTAAATGTTTTTTTTTTTAATGTTTAAATGTTCACTTTTTCTGTTTTTCTAGCTGATGGATGAACAGATATTGTGTGTACACGGAGGACTCTCTCCTGATATTAAAACATTAGACCAAATTCGGACCATTGAGCGTAACCAGGAAATCCCTCACAAAGGAGCTTTTTGTGATTTGGTTTGGTCTGATCCGGAAGATGTGGACACTTGGGCCATCAGCCCGAGAGGAGCAGGTTGGCTCTTTGGTGCTAAAGTCACAAATGAGGTGAGTAGCATTAGATGGATTGGAATCGATTTGCCTTTATTCGTCTCGCAGTGGATAAATTTACATTTCACAGCAGCAAAGTTATGAAAGCAATGTTGACTGATATTTGTGGGAAAGTTAATTTTGTTCATGTCTGTTGTTGGTTGAATATATTCGTTTTGGTAGTGAGATTTTCTCCACAAAAATTGATGCTTTCTTGTCTGTCTATCCAATATTTATTTTTTTGCAAATTCCGTTACAGTGGTACCTCGGTTCTCGACCATAATTCGTTCCAGGACCTTGTTCGAAAAGCGATTTTTTTTTTTTTTTTTTTTTTCGAACACCGAAACCACCTCTTTGGTCCTGTCACTTGCGAGTTGACAGCGGCGGCGGGGCTGCCGTTCTCCACCCGCTGTCAATTCTCTAATCACGGACACGGGGCAATTATACGGTTCGCGATCACCTCGCCAATGCCGGATGTTTGACTCAACTCGCCACCGTACCTGGACTCTTCCTTCGATGCGCGAGTGTATCCGCCCCGCGTCCCATAAATGTATGTCATCTTCCGGGATTGCGTCATTTTGCACCCTCGTGTGCCATTTGCATTTTGGCGTAGTCAGCGGGTCGGATCACCCCGTGCCTTCTTACTCGCTGTGTTTTCTTTGATTTGTGAATAAACATCCTGCTTGGTTAGTACGTGTCTGTTTTGGGATCACAAACATTCCACTACGGTCCGATGAGTCAGCTGCCGTCACTCTCGCTCGGAACATGACAGCTACGGAATACTCGGCTACATTATGTTCTTTTCTCTTCAAATATCTATCCAATGACACTTGCTTTCACTCCCACAGTCACATCACTACATTTCACAGCCTCCTTATTCTTTAATATCGTACTGATCGCAGATTTCGCCATGCTCTATTCCCTCGCCAGATCAGACACTCGCACACCTCCTTCATATTTTGCGATTATTTCTTTCTTAAATGCAATAGTTGTACGCACTACTTTTCTTTTGTCACTTTAAGCAGCACTTACTTTCTTTGGAGGCACGATTAGGGGCTAAAACTCTTCGTACACCTATATTAAACGCTAGAGCAAAACGCAGCACATCCGCTAGCGACAACAGTTGGTCATGAACAGAGCGATGCACCCGTGCGCCGCTCAGCTCCCCACCTTCGCGTACGCACTCACGCGTCGTATTGGCGTTCGAACACCGATTGATGTTCGAACGCCAAAGCAAGAATATCTCGAATATTTTGTTCGAACAACGATTTGTTCGAACAGTGAGGCGTTCGAGAACCGAGGTACCACTGTACTTGAAATATAATAATGTAACCTGACTGATTCCATTCAAGAAGAATACATCTGTGGAAATGTGCACAGATGTCAACATGTAGAACAAGCATGCTTCTGTGTTCATACCCTAAAACTGCACACCTCTATCATCCTTAAAGTTGAGATGTTGTGTGAAACATAAATAAAAACAAAATACAGAGATTTGCTAATTATTAGCATTCTATATTCAACTGAATAAAATACAAATACAGTGAGACCTTGGCTTACAAACTTAATTGGTTCCCAGACAGAGTGTTTAAGGCGAAAAGTGTGTATCCCCCCAAAAAATGCCCATAGGAAACCATTAAAATGAGAATAATCCATTTACAGGCCTCCATAAAATATAATTTTCAACTAAATAAGCCTTAAAACTACACACAACATACCTTATTCTATGTATAATAAATGTGCTATTGTATTGTAATGAAAGAAATACACTGCACTGTATAATAAAGTCACTTTATTTACATTTGTGATGGTCGTTGATGGCTCTTAATTGACACCTGTTGCTTTCTGACTTGTAAGATCTTACGAAACTGAGGCATCACATTATCATTCATCATGTTGATGATTCTCATAGCCTTTTCTGGATGGAACTGTTCAATAAAAGCCTGCACATCAACTCCTGGATGGCCTGCTTCTACTTGTCCTCTTGAAGGCAAATCAAATCCTTTGTTGAGGACCTCATTATGGTCAGCAACAAGCTCCTCGATGTCATCTGCATCCACTTCGAGTCCCGTAGGTGCTGGCAGAGATTTTATGACAACAAAAGGCGCGAGTCCGATGATTCCACGGACACGGAATAAAACGGGACAAAAGAAGGCGGGCGGGGCAATCCGGAAAGCACCAAACTTATGCGATCGCGGCTAACAATCACCTCCGGCAAAGCAAACTGTTGGACTTGCCAGCACAAGCGTCGTAATCATGTCACTGGTGAGGTTACAGCGACCCGTTGAAATGAAATGAAATTGAAGTGTCTTCTTCGGCTGGCGGAGGTCGCGAGCGGCGGCCCCGCCTCAGCTGTCAACTTGCACGTGACAATTTCGGTGTCATTAGTCACGTGAAAGCATCGACTAAATAACGCCTATGTGTAAAGCTTTTAGGCGAAGGATGATAGCAATGGTGAACGGTACCGGGCTCTTTATTTGTAGAGTGGTCGTAGAAAGTTACTCTCAGTGAAGTGACACACGGCGTGAGAGATGTGTCAGGCTGTGATTCACATGACAGCCGCGGTGTGCACATGTGACGCCACAAACGCACACCCCGTTGTGTTGTGACGGTGATTATTAGGGGATCTTCTTGCATTCATTTCCTAATAGTAAAATTATCTGCAAAAAGCTCCTCGGAGGCGATCGACGTGTGAATTCAGAGAGAGGGGGTGTGGAAAGGTGCACCGGCTGGAGCGCTGTTCGGTCGTGAGCTTCCGCCAAAGATCGAAGATCACTCCGACAGATCCGAAGATCACTCTGCCAGCCGTGGTGGGTGTGTATCGCGAAAAGTAGTGCGTATTTCAAGGTTTAATTTTCATAAATTTGACGTTCGTAAACCGAAAAGTTCGTAAGGTAAGGTGTTCATAAGCTGAGGTCTCACTGTATATTAATACACAAATGGCTTATTAATGTATTTGCAAAGATTCACTTAACACAAAAAGATGGGACTGTGGTCATGTTTACCTCTCTGTTATGTTTAGATTTTTTGTTCATCCTCAATAAACATTTGGGACCTGAGGACATTTAATTTTCGAGGACGTTTAGGTGCAATTCTTTCCCATTCCTCCTTACATCTTTATTTGCTCAATATTTCAGGGTCCCTGTCGTCATATTGTGTGCTTCATAATGTGCAACACATTTTCAATGGCAGACAGGTTTAGACTATTGGCAAGCCATTCTCGTACTCGTAGGTGCACGCTGACCGCAATCCTGTGCTGTTTTAATGCACGTACCTGCAGAATATGGGTTGGCGTTGTCATCCTGAAATGAGCAATGACATATAGGGTGTTCATATGGCAACTTTTACTCCGGTGTAACACCAGGGCTGCCCCTGTAGAGCATCACACGAAGAAAGTTACATCGGGGTATCCCTTGTAAACAGCTTAAACAGAGCAAATTTAACACTACTAAGGGAGGTGGTTTAAAATTTTTCTGCCGGGTAAATGCTCGGTTGTGGAGCAGCTGCAATATAAAATGGGACGTGAACACAAGAGGGTTACAAGAATTGATTACATCCGGTATTTCGTGCTCTTTTCCGCTATCCTTCGTTTCTCCCTCTCACTCATCCTTGTAGGATGTCAACGCTGTGGTGTTGATTTGTATGGAGAAATATCAAGCACCGTATTTTTATATGTTATAAACAAGGCAGGAAAATGTACACTTTACGCCTGTGCATCATTTGTTACCGTATTATTGCTATCGCATTGCACGGCCACAGAAACTGCAGTTTGATCGCAAGCAGGGGTGCAGCTGGACCGACATGCAGCTTTGTACATGTGAACGCTCTACAAAATGTACACCGGTTCAAATCGATGCAAATACAGTAAAGTCTCGTTATATCGATATTCAAGGGAGTCTGAAAAATATCGATATAACCGGGACTATCGATATATCCGACCCTGTTTGCATGTAATTTTCTCCGTGCGTGCATAGAAATAGTATCGATATAACCGGGACTATCGATATATCCGATATCGATATAACGAGACTTTACTGTATGTGCTGTGTGAACACTCCTGTAGAGCATATGTTGATCCAAAACCTGTACAAATAACATCCAAGTTACGACCGGGTTCCGTTCCGACTAACCGGCCGTAAGGCAAAATGGTCGTTAATCAAAATCCATTCAAAATGTTGAATAGAGACGGGCGGGTGTAGGTCTGGGTCGCCGGTGTTCTACCGGTTGCCCTCTCCCCGGCTCATCCCCGCGGCTGTCTGCGGCACCGACGCACCTGACCTGCCACCTCACCCTGACGCAGAACGAACTGTCTCAAAGAGGTGGCGGCGCCGGGTGTGTGCCCTACGCGGCGTTCGCGTCGCTGCGATTCCTAGCGCCCAGGCACGCCTCCACTCTCGGCCGGGCCGGCATCGGTGGACCCTCCCCCCCGTTCTTTTTGCGGTGGTCCCGAGCGGCGACGCCCACCTGCCTAAGCTCCGGTGCCATCATGCGGTCGATTACTGTGCGAGAGTGAGATGCTGACTGGTGCGTTGCGCTGCCACACGTACAATTAAAATTTAAAAAAAAATGGATCTGGCGGTCATGTTTGTAAGTACGGGTGGTTGTATGTATTGCCAGTCATAAGTCGGATGTTACCTGTATATACTTTGCAGTGTTATTGGTTCCTGTACCATGGACACTAACACAACCACATACCAATAACAGCCTTGAACTTTTTGTCCGCTTGCATGCAGAGCTTTCAAAAGAATCTCTGAATTAGATCACGGGTGTCAAAGTTAAGGCCCGGGGGGAAAATCTGCATCATTTTATTCCGTGAAAGCAAATCAAACTTGTGAAATTTCATGATGCTTGCTAAAGTCCGAACCAAAATTTCAAATTGTCCCATGTCAACCACAATAACAGTTGTTCTTTTTTACTTCAAATTTGAAAACTAGTTATTCATTATGTTGTTGTGCGCTCTGTGTGTAATATTTGGAGGGGATTAAACATTCTATTGGCTTCCCCACATTCATAACGGCCCCCGAGAGGGAACCGCAACTACAATGTGGCCCGCGGCAAAAAAATGAGTTTGAAATAGACCGAAATCCCTTGCAATTGTATGTTGAGGCATGTTCTTAAATCATTCACTGCCATTCACGGATTTATTCTAGAATTGAAAATATGACGTAGACCACAATTCCCAAATTTGTTCGGGTTTTGTTTTTTCATGCTTGGGTGCCGATTAAGTGCTGGCAATGGCCTCTGGCAATGTTTTTTTTTCTTTTCCACAAGGGTGCAGCAGTTCCCATTTTTTTCCATGTTAGCGCTTTGTTCCAGCTTCAGCTGTTGTTAAAGCTCTATATAAACCAATATGTATGTATTGCATTGTATTTTGGGCAGTCACCTTCATTTCAAGCTCATGACCCATAATAATTTATGATGAAAGAAGAGTCTATGGTTTCTAACACTATTGAATGTTTATGTAGTCCTAAAACTCAATATTCTGTGGGTCCTAAAATTCAAGGGACAATGACAAAAACCTTCGTACTGGAGCGGACCCGTTTTTGCACGTCTGGCAGTGAATGACTTAAACTATAGCACTATTTTATCATGTAGTTTTGGGGGATTTGATGATACCAGCCAGTTTTGGATCGAGAAGATACAATTTATGAATTTTGCTTGTCCTGCCCGACCCACCCTTTGGGCCGCCCCATGATGAGAATCAGAATTCTCAAACGGTACATTCTAATAACACTGAGTTTTGAAATGCTCCAAGTGTAGCAGCCCACACTCTGAATACATTGCTGAATACTGGTATAGCAAAAAGTGGGTATTGATACTTAAAGGACAACCGACGTCACTTTTTAGTTTTTTAACTGACACCAGAAAAACGTTTTATAGCATCTAAAATACCCAAAACATGCAGTATATTTTTAGTCAAATGCAAAACACCAATAAAAATGACTTAAAGTGTGCAAAATCAGCAAAAAATTCACCTGCGAATTGGGCATTTTCAGAAAGTCCCGCCCCCATTTCGTGACGTCACGCCAAGACGTCTTGCATTGCTTGTGAATCGAAACAATGGCTTCAGATTCGGAGAATATGCTTTCTTGTTACACATCCAGTTGTGAATATGATTCAAATAGTCCTGATGAGCAAAGCATACATGTTTGCAATCGATTAAAGAATTTATTTGGGCCATTTTGAGGCAACATTGGGGGACAATCTCTCACAAAAAAAAAGAGGCACAAAATGGCGACCAGCTCCGGTGAGGAATTAATCAGCCCGTTTCCACAGGCTGATATATTCCTTCCATGGAGGTTGCCTCCCTCTGCTGGCGGCTTTTGGGTGTAAGCCATGGTTTTCCAAAAAAACAGTACAGCAAAATACATTGATGTGATGGAAAGACGCTAAAATGCGTCTTTTTTACGGTGAGGAGGCGGTCCTTTTCTGACGTCACGTACGGACTCGTCACCAACTCAAAAACAAGACTTCCTGAATATTCAGCGCGAGTCTTAAAACGTAAAATATAGCTATATGCGGTGGAATCTTATTAAAATACACCCAATAGAAGTCATTTGAAGCCATTTTACAAATTATGGACACAACTTGTCCGGAGACGTCGGTTGTCCTTTACTCATTCACTGCCAGACGATGTGCCAAAATGTGTCCACTCCAGTGCCAGGGTTTTTGTCATTTTTACTCAAATTGCAGGACCCACAGAATATTGAGTTTTAGGACTACATAAACATTCAATGTAGCGTAAGACACCTTAGATTAGACTCTCTTCTTTCAACAGAAAAAAATAGTTAATTCGTCAGTTGTATGGATCCAGAGTTACCTGAGCTTGAATTGGGGGCGGCTGTATAAAAGGCCAATTATTTCTCCCTGGTGGGAGGGAAAAACATTGCCAGAGGTCGTATCAGTGCTTTATCGGCACCCCCTCTCCCACAAGACAAAGCAACGCCTGTAAAAAATCGGGAATGTCATGCTTTTCAATTCCCAAATAAATTCGAGAATGGCAGTGAATGAGTTAATGAGCAATTCAACATAAAGATATCATGGAAACAATGTGCCCGTCACAATGGTTCACAAAGTTTTGAAACTCACCCTATCATCATGTATTTTGTTTTTCTACATTCATTCCTTTCATCACTTTGCTGCTGTGAAATGTAAATTTCTCCACTGCACGACTAATGAAGGCAAATCCAATCCAATCCTTGCAAAAACGTTTGCAAATGAATGTGTTGTTTGTATTTTACGTTTTGCATCATGTCCCCGCCTCGTTGGGGTTTGTAGTACATCAACATATGCTCCAAATCTTTTAGCATTAGTGGAACGAAGGCCAAACCAGAACCAAGATATGCACCCATTAAAAATTCAGCTACCTGAGATGCACAAGATATTATGCTGTTACACGTTCATATTTTTGGAAAGGGTGGGGGTGGTGGCTGTACTACCCACTGAACATGGGGAGAATGTTAACTCCACATAGATTTGCACCCGTTACATCTCAACTCTGAGTATGTGCTGCTTTCCCACTACTGTATTCCACAGTTTCTCTGTTGTGATGATTTCAAATAATTTATTGTTATACTATAGTTTCTTCTTCTTTGCATTATATTAATAGCAACTTTGAAATAATTAGGATTTTACATACAGAGGTGTTCTCGGCTGATGTATTATTCCCCTCCTAATATTTCTTAATGTGTGTCTCTTATCAAAAACCTGCAGTTTGTCCACATCAACAATCTGAAGCTGATTTGCCGGGCGCATCAACTGGTCCATGAGGGTTACAAGTTTATGTTTGATGAGAAGCTGGTCACAGTGTGGTCGGCTCCCAACTACTGCTATCGCTGTGGCAACATCGCCTCCATTATGGTCTTCAAAGATGCTAACACAAGAGAGCCAAAGCTCTTCAGAGCAGTGCCTGATTCTGAAAGGGTCATTCCACCTCGGACAACAACACCTTATTTCTTGTAAGATGATGAAATCCCCAAAATGTATTTGTTGTTTATTTCAGTGCAAAGACACCAAGGAGAGTGGCGACAGCACTTGTGAGTCTGTATGACTTTTGTAGTGTAAATATAAAGTATTTACAGTGCCAACTATTGTTGATTCCCCCTCTGTACATTTAAAGCCATGTATCTGCAGCTTGAATCGGAAGCCCTTCACCTCAACCTGTAATTTGTGAGAAGCTACATGTTATTGTAGCTTTCTTCTGCATATTTAGCATTATCGGTTGCATTAGAGTTTCAGTTGCTGATGGGAATGAGACATCAATCATTATGTCGTTAATGTTTGATGCAGTCCTGAAACCTTACTCACAATGTCTTTATTTTCCCCATCTGAATTGACAAGAACCACATGATATCTTGACTGCTCAAACAGCAGTTTGGACATTTGATATTTCCATAATAGACAAAAAAACAGCCAAATATGGAATATTGGCTGTACATTCACTTACATGGAAGGTTGGTGTGAGCTGCTGTTTTAGTGTCATTGTTTTTATTTTGTCTGATTTTTTTAACTGAGGCAGAGATCCTCTGAGACTTAGAACTCCTCACAGACCTTCGGTTCTCACTTGGGCCATAATCAAAGATATTTTCACAGCTCAGCAAGCTCAAATTAGTTTGCTGAGGTCAACTGACTGTTGTAAAATGTTCATATGTGCAGATCTCTGTTTTACTTTACAATAAATATTTACTCGTCTGAACTACTTATTGTAATGATTTGGAGATGACCATTTCATAATTGCTATTTTTGCAAAAGAGTGCCAAAGAAAAAAAGGGAATTTCCAAGCCTGGTAAAAACAAAACGATGTATGCACTCAGCGTTCTACTACTATACAGTATGACATGGATGCATCGATGGATTTGTCTTTATTAGTCTCGCAGTGGATACATTTACATTTCACAGCAGCAAAGTGATGAAAGAAATGAAAGTAGAAAAACAAAATGTACATGAAATACTGGAAAGGCAGGCACTCTCGCGGCGCCGTCTTGAAGTCAAAAGAACAAAAAAACTAGACACAAAGACACGGAGAGTTATTCGTGCTTAAGCATTTTCTGGACCCTCTTTGTTACATGAAGCAGTTCTAGATGAAAGGAGAGAGGATCAAAGCGTCTTTCCACCAGTGGATCAGGGACACGGTGGAATGTGCACGTCGACTACACGCTAAATTTTAAAAGCTAACACGCAGCTGTAGCATCCATTGACGAAAAGAGATTATCTCACATCTCCGGTCCCAAATAAACTAAATTAACGATCGATAATAAAATTAACGATCAATTAATAACAACGAAAGTATGGAAGCCATACGGAAGCACCCAGTAGCACCAATTCATCAAACGCCTCGATACGACGGAATAAGTGTGTCCACGCCACGATCGGGGTATTTGTCAAATAACAGCAGCCGTGCGTGAGTGAACATCATTTTCACTGACGATTGCTTTTGCCTAGAAGATTCACACGAATCTCAACGACACTGTTGTCTGCAAAGATTTAAACTGGTCTATAGTATCCCTAATGTTGCGCTAGTCTTTCTGGCAGCGATCTTAGCGTTTTAACAGTAACCAAAATGCTAACTTTTCGTAGCGACTGAAACTACTCGAGAGAAATGATGCACAGCAGTGTCAATCATTGGTCTGGGAACTCGACAAACATTTTATTCTGCGCATGCTCTTAAAAAGGCTTCACAATTTCCGGTTATCACATGATCAGCTCGTTTCGCAGGTGACATCAATCATGAAATTTCCTCAATCGTGTGTTTGCCTCTCACACACACACACACACACACACACACACACACACACACACACACACACACACACACACACACACACACACACACACACACACACACACACACACACACACACACACACACACACACACACACACACACACACACACACACACACACACTCAACACTGCCACGCAAAGACATGTTCACAATTTCATGCAGCAAACAAAAAGAAAAACACCGAAACAAGAAATACATTGTTGTAAAAATAAAAACATTCTACATATTTGCAACACTCTGCAAGCTTCAAAATATTCACATTTCACCAAACATATCTCTTGAATCTTTCAAGTTTCACTTTTGTCACCGCCTTAGTAAAAACATGTTTTCTGTTGGACAATATTTTATAAATATTTTCCCCTCTGTGCGTAGACCGTACAAAGTGATATTTAATATCTACGTGTTTACTTCTTTGCCTACACACTGGGTTTTTGGACAATGCTATTGCCCGCTGATTGTCCTCATATATTTTTACTGGTACGTGGCTGTTACTGCTGTCTATCCCTTTTAATAATTGGACAAGGTACATGCTTTCTTGAGTTGTGGCCGCCATTGCCATATACTCAGCTTCACAAGTTGATAACGCCACAGTTGGCTGTTTCCTACTTTTCCATGATATAGCTGGACCTTCTTTAGTTAGGCTAAAACAATGTCCGGTTGTTCTCCTCCTGACATTTATATCGGCAGCCTAATCATCGTCACTATATCCTTCGAGTCTTAACTTCCCTTCAAATTTTTGGAAATTAAGCTCTTGATCTGTAGTACCTTTTAAATATTTTAGTAAATGTTTTTAACTGCAGTCCAATGCTGCTGTTTTGGTTCAGCTAGGTGTTGTGAGAGTTTGCTAACAACCTAGCTTAAATCAGGTCTGGTACATGTCATTATGTATATTAGGCTGCCCACTATCTCTCTGTACCCTGATGAGTTGACAATTTCACCTCACTGTTAAAGTCCAATTTCTGTTCACAAGGGGTGCTTCTTACTTTGCACTTAGCCATTCCAAATTTTCTCAACATTCTCTCAATGTGTTTCTTTTGAGTTATTTTGATCTCTCCTTTACGTTGTTTAAAATCGATACCTCGGAAGTGTCTAAGTGGACGCATATTTTCTTTTTAGCATTTCTTTTACTTCACTGAGTAGGGTACCGTGACTCGCCGCGATGATTAAGTCATCCACCCACACTAACAAAATGACCTTTTCATTTTCGGATTATCTGCAGGAAACACAGTGATCAGCATCATTTTGTATAAAACCATTCTTTATGAGGTGATTGTTTAGTAACATGTTCCAGTTACGCCCTGACTGCTTTAAGCCATACAGTGATTTGTTGAGCTTACATACCAAACATTCTCCTGTTTGTGACGTGATCTCAAAACCTTCAGGTTGCTCCACATATAATTCACAGTCCATTGGGGCATGGAGATATGCAGTCTTCACGTCCATTTGGTGTAGGGTGAGATCTTCTTGCACAGCCAGCTGCATCAGTGCTCGAATGGAATTCAGATTAGCTGTCGGCGAAAAGGTTTCTCTGTAGTCTATTCCTTCCACTTGACCAAATCCTTTTGCCACAAATCTGGCTTTACAAGTCTCAGATCTATCTGGGTTTTCTTTCACCGTATACACCCAGCGACCTCCCACTGCTTGTTTGCCCTTTGGTAGCGGGGTCAGAGTGAAAGTCTTATTTTCTTTCAAGGATTCCATCTCCTCTTCCATGCAGTAGCCCACATTTTTGACTTTTCAGATTGCATAGCCTCTTTAAAAGTCCTAGGTACACCATATGTTACTTTGTAGAAATAGTCAATATTTTCGGCTTTGTCATAGTTCACATATGTACTCCTTTAAATATTCTGGAGCCTTTCTTTGCCTTTTAGGACACCTCCTTCCCTGTTGTGTCTGAACATTGGCTGTTTCTACTGTCTCTTCAGCACTCTGTTCTTTGCTTTTCTCAAGTTGATCTTGACTCTGTTTGATTTCCTTTAGGGGTACTTTACTGTAGCTCTGAATATCGTCCCACAAGTCACAACCCGTTTGAGTTTGACCATCTGTGTTGTTTTTCATTAAAAATTTCACCAGTCTATGTTTCAGGACGTTCCTTGTTTCGGGGTAGTACACATTATAGGCTGGACTATATTTATCATAGCCTATGAAAATCCCCTTCTCACATCTGGAATCTAACTTCTTTTTGTCCTGTTTATACACGTAACATTCACAGCCAAATATTTGCATGTTAGAAAGGTTGGGTACCTTTCCAGTAAAAGCCTGGTAAGGTGTCTGCTGTAGCCGCTTATTGTAGCATCTGTTGCGAATTTGAACAGCATATGTCCATAGTTGCTTAGGAAAGGTTACTTTCCAACAGCATGCATCTAGACATCTCAAATAGTGTTCGCCAACCTCTCTCAGCAGTACCGTTCTAATGGGGCGAGTAGGGTGCACTCGTCTCATGCCTTATCACATTCTTTCATAGTAAAGATTGAAACTCTTGCCCAGTGAACTCTGTGCCGTTGTCACATCGGATGCATTTTACTTTTCCATATGGGGCTACATCGGCTATGAATTTTTCTGTAGCCTTTGTCGTGTCAGCCTTTGCCTTAATAAAATATGGGAAAATCATCCCACTGTGGTCATCAGTGAATGCTGTTGTGTACCTGTAGCCATTCCTATCTGTCGGTTCTATAGGACCGCACAGGTCTGTGTGCACTAGCTGTAGCACAGTTACAGCTTGAGCATCTGCATGTCTGTTCCTGCTCTGTGTCAGCTTGCCCTGTGTGCATATTTCACGTTTTGATTAGGCTCGTTTTTCCCTCTAATAGACATTCCTTTAACTACTTTTTCTAATTTAGCTACATCTTCGAAGTTACAATGACCCAGTATTTTGTGCCAAGTTTGGATATCATAAGAACCATATGCTTCATCGACATTTTTCTCTTCTATTGTGTTTAGGTAATACATTTTACCAAATACCTCCATTTTGAATTTTGTCCCATCCCTGTGGACTAACCAGTCATCACCGTCTTTGAAGCGGGCCTCTGCTCCACTTGCTGTTGCTGCTTTGACGGCGAAGATGTTCTGCGGAAATGCTGGGATGTAGAGTGCTTGCTTGAGTCTCGTCTTCACGCGTCGTCCCTCGCTGTCCAGCAAGTAGACCTCAGCCTCTCCTCTCATCTTTGCCATTCCGCTCACCTTGGTTCCGTCTGCGAGCTCAATGATGTGGTCCTCGGGTTTGAAGCTCTTGTCGACTGTTTTGAACTTTGTGGCGTCGTTGGCCATAAGTGCTGTGGCGCCACTGTCGACCATAAAACCTCTCTTGTTTCCACTTGTCGGATGGTCATTTAGATAAGAAGAATGTGTGCTCTGACTCGATCTCGTCAGCAGCTCCCTCCATGATGTCGCGTCCTCGACCGCGTCAGCCTTGATGTGGCATGTCCCACCTTCTTTCCTCTCTTCTCGGCTGGGAAGTGCGATGACATGTCCTGGCCATGTGCCCTCTCTTAACGCAGGTGTGGCACTCGATATCAGCCAGCTCCATTTTTCTTCCTCTCCCTCTCCCATGCGGTTTTGTAGTCCCGCTGGTTTTCATTACATTGTCTTCGTTGGCTCCCTGGTCACCTTTTCCATACGGTATTTTCAAAACGTCTTAGCTGAGTTTTGAATTTGCTGAAAGTCATTCTGTCATTAGATTGGGTGACGTGCACAACGAACGGTTTGTAAGAGTCAGGAAGCCCTTTTAGCACACCATGGCTATCTGAAGCCCGTCGCTAATGTGCTCTTCTGCTCGTCTTAATGAGGTGAATACAGTCTCTGCTCGGATAACGTAGTCTGTGACTGTCTCATAGCTGCCTTTGCGTAGTGAGGAAAGTTCGCAATACAAACTCACCACCTGTGGTTTGTCCTTTCCAGCATAATGTTCACGGAGAATCTCCAGTGCTCTTCTCCCGTCACGTTTTGTGTCTCTCATGACCAGCGATAGGCTCTTATTGTCCAGACATTGCACCAACTCTGCATATGCCTCTCCATTCTTCGCCTTGTCTTCGGCGAGAGCTTCTTCGCTGTCTTCCTCAATGTTCGGGACACCCAAAATAACGTCTCTGAGGCCTCGTGTAACCGGCCTCAGGCCTAGGGGATACCTGGGTCGGTCCAAAGGCGTCACAGGCAGGTAGCACTGTGAACGACGAGGAAAAGACGACACGAGACAACCGTGTTAATCAGCTTCACACAACGGCATTTATGACTCACTCATTTACTCATCAAAACATTAATTTCAATATCTGAATACATTCATGTGTAGATCTATACATTCAACATCTATACATTGTATATATCCTCCACATTCGTACATGCTTATGCACGTCAGCACGCTCGCGTGTGTTGTACTGGGAACTACAATTGACATCCAAAAATCCAAATTCATCAAAGCCACAAAACATTCATCAAAGCCACAACACAAGGTTTCATATATAGCATCGCCCAACAAGTCCCCAATTACTTTAACATCTTGAGGATGTCTAACACTTATTATTTTGAATACCTGTGAACGACGAGGAAAAGACGACACGAGACAACCGTGTTAATCAGCTTCACACAGCGGCATTTATGACTAACTGCACATGCGTGAGCTGAGCCTACATCGTCTTCCTCTGTTCCATTCACAGGCGCGTAGCGCCCTCACCTGACTTGGTAGTCTCATCTCATCTCATCTCATTGTCCGTACCGCTTATTCCTCATTAGGGTCGCGGGGGTTGCTGGAGCCTATCTCAGCTGTCTTCGGGCATGAGGCGGGGGACACCCTGAATTGGTCTAATCGAATAACATACAGTAACGGATGTAGTTTCTAACCCCCTACACTCGCAACTCCATGTGCGCCAGGAACCTCGTCTCCCAGAGCTCGTAGTTTTTCTCATCGCCATCGAACAAAAGTCTAAACCATCTTTGGCCTGTGGTACTGGGCCCATAACCTGTTGCGCTTGTCATTCTGGCAGCAGTCTTAGCGTTTTAACACTAACCAAAATGGTAACTTTTCGTAGTGATTGAATGTACTCACGAGAGAAATAATGCACAGCAGTGTCAATCATTGGTCTGGGAACTCGACAAACATTTTATTATGTGCATGCTCTTGAAAAGGCTTCACCATTTCTGGGTATCACGTGATCAGCTCGTTTCGCAGGTGATATGAAATTTCCTCAATCGTGTCTTTGCCCGACACACACGTCCACACACGCACGCTCAACACCATCCTCTGCTGGGGACAAATACTGTAATATTACAATCGTTGCATCTGGGGAACGTCTTTTAACCACAACCTTTTCACTGAATAGCCTCAGCATACAGAATCCATGTCAAAAACCCTATTCTCAATGGCCTTGAAAAGACTTAACCTTCAGTTGCTCTATAACAGTCTCTCCACCCAGAATAGACGTCAAAATGTAACTACAGTACGCTCAAATGGTCGTTTCTACTACTTGCGTCACACAGTTGAGTTGAGTTAGCCCCAGACTGACTGAGAGTTGAGTTTGTACTTTTCGATATTCGGTATAGTGTAATAAGTAAAAGTGATGTTGCAAAAGGCGCATAAATCCCCAGAAAGAAAGAACGCCACACCTCGCAATGTGCTCTGCATCCGACAGGGAAAGCTGCGCTCGTCTTCTTCGCCAATTGGAGGCTCGTCTTTGATTTTTTTTTTCTCCCACTTCACTCTCCAATGAACAGGACGCACAGGCGTGATTACTAGGAGTTGTGTGTCGTTCGCGAAAGAACCGGCTGTTATAGCCTGTCTTTGAAGTGAACCACAGGAGTCGGCTCTTAATAGGGACCTGATGGAAGCGCCGACTTCACCCCCCACCCCCATTCGGTTGAAACCGCACGTCTTCTTCTTTTCCTTTCGGCTTTTCCCTTCAAGGGGTCGCCACAGCGAATCAGTCACCTCCATCTTCAGAGGTATGATACGCATGTTTGTTTTGGCCCAGCTTTTACGTCGGATGCCCTTCCTGACACAACCCTCTGTATTTATCCGGGCTAGGGACCGGCACAATAAGACGTATGTCTCTTTGTGGCTACAGAACAAGCAACTCGCTCAGTAAAAGCCGCACGTGATTAGTCAAAATCCGTGGTGAAAGACGACACCCACACATACACGTACACACAAAAGAGGTGATTTCCCTTCCTCCGCCTTTTTGTGACGCAAAAAGATGTGGTTTATATTCCGCAAGTCATCTTCACCACCCTCCATTCCAGTGAAGATGGTCGAACACCATACTCGTGTATATATATATATATATATATATATATATGCGTTTAAGGCAATAAAAAGTTCATATGATCCTCACAGCTAAACAAAAGGCTGAATCTTCATCTTTTCACTTGTATAAGTGTCAGATCAGCACACTGCAGCCTACATATATATCTCAAAACAAGGCATATGAAAAATTCCAATATCTGTGTATATTTCTAAACTTTTAACTATTTACAGTAAAACAGCACATATAAGCTTTATTTGCCACACAACGAATGATACATTAAAATTTGTAAAACAAAAAGAAAAGCACCATCCAGGTCAAAGATATATATATATATATATATATATATATATATATATATATATATATATATATATATAGCTTTAGTTACCACACAACGAATGATACATTAAAATTTGTAAAACAAAAAGAAAAGCACCATCCAGGTCAAAGTTTCAGCTCGTCTTTAGCGAAGATTGGCATTCAGTGTATATATATATATATATATACAGTGAGACCTCAACTTACAAACACCTTATCTTACAAACTTTTCGTCTTACAAACTCTTCAAATTTCTGAAAATTAAACCTTATAATAAGCACTATTTTTATAATACACACCCACCACGGCTGGCGGAGTGATCTTCGGCGGAAGCACACGACCGAATAGCACCAGAGGTTAAGTTATCAACAGTCCTTATGGAAGGTGACTCTCCTTCCATAAGCCATCAACGACCATCAAAAAGGTAAATAAAACTTTATTTTACAGCACAGTTTATTTCTTTAATTACAGTCCTCATGTAATGTGCCTCTCTTTCCAAACAGCAATTCCGTTTGACCTTCGACCTCCAACGCCATTCCATCAAGCCATCAATGACCATCACAAATGCAAATAAAGTGACTTTATGATACAATGCAGTGTATTTCTTTCATTACAATACAATAGCACATTTATTATACATAGAATAATGTGTGTTGTGTGCAGTTTAAAGGCTTATTTAGTTGAAAAGTATATTTTATGGAAACCCGGAAACGGATTATTCCCATTTTAATGGTTTCCTATGGAAATTTTCTTTTTGAGATACACACTTTTTGCTTTACAGACTCTCTCTGGTAACCAATTAAGTTCGTAAGTTGAGGTCTCACTATATATATATATATATATATATATATATATATATATATATATATATATATATATATATATATATATATATATATATATATATATATATATATATATATATATATATATATATATAAACAGCACACGTAAAGCTTTAATTACCACACAACGAATGATACATTAAAAAACAAAAAGAAAAGCACCATCCGGGTCATAGTATATATATATATATATATATATATATATATATATATATATATATATATATATATATATATATATATATATATACAGTAAAGTCTCGTTATATCGATATTCAAGGGAGTCCGAAAAAATATCGATATAACCGGGACTATCGATATATCCGACCCTGTTTGCATGTAATTTTCTCCGTGCGTGCATAGAAATAGTATCGATATAACCGGGACTATCGATATATCCGATATCGATATAACGAGACTTTACTGTATATATATATATATATATATATATATATATATATATATATATATATATATATATATATATATATATATATATATATATATATATATATATATATATATATATATATACACTATGCATTTGGTATTTCTGAATGCCAATCTTCGCTAAAGACGAGCTGAAACTTTGACCTGGATGGTGCTTTTCTTTTTGTTTTACAAATTTTAATGTATCATTCGTTGTGTGGCAAATAAAGCTTATATGTGCTGTTTTACTGTAAATAGTTAAAAGCTTAGAAATATACACAGATATTGGAATTTTTCATATGCCTTGTTTTGAGATGGGTCTTTGTTTTAGTACTTTATTTTATTTTTGTAGTACTCCCTGTTTTATGTTAAGAGGACTATAAGTAAAGCCATATCCATTTACAAAAATGATATATTGTATGTTTTTTACATTAGTAATTCGTTTTACATATAACTACTGAGGAGCCGAAAAGACGGCGCTTTGTTGAGCCAATCCAAAAGAACCGGTTCTCTAAAAAGAGCCGCAATTCCCATCACTCGTCGTGATGTCATTGGTCAGCTGTGTTGGGAGATGACGTGTAGCTCACCGACCTCGGGTTGACTAGCTTGACAAACGAAAAAGAAGCCACCTGGCGAGGATCGCAGTGACACTTTCCTTAGAACAGACAAGGCGAACCCGGTAGACACGAGAAAAACTCACGAACCAGATTTGGAGTTGTTATGGTGAGAGAAAGTCCACTCAAAATAGTAAACGAGCTAGCAATTGCTAACATTACTCTGTGGTTGTAATGTTAACTTTCATTGTTATGTCACCCGACATTTACATACATGTATAGAAATTGCATTTGTGTCATGAGTGAAACAGACTCAACAAATTCAATCGACTTTTGATAACGTTTTTCCAATAGCCTTTGTTACCGTTAATCTGAACTCAGGTATTTGGCTCAGTGTATTGCTTCGTGTGAAAAATATAATTCGTGAGTCAGATCCACTTAAAATGTCATACTTAAAACACTAGCGGCATATTGCAGAAGTCGCATTGCCCACAATTTAATGTCCCATCGTTTCAATGCATCATGGAATATTGAAATAAAATATTTCCCGGTATGTGATGAGTTGGCAGCCCGTGCAGGGTGTACCCTGTTGACTGCTGAAATAAGATTCAGCATGCCCGCGAGCCTAATAAGCATTCGGAATGATGGATGGCTGTTTGCATCGTGCTGGCCATTCAAAATTTCTTCACATATTTCAAATCGCTGTTTTGACCGCAGCCTGGTACTGTGTAAAGTGGTATTTACAGTTTTATGTGTTGTATGAAGTGTTAACAGATTGAATTTATGTAAGAATCATCAGTTTCTCTTTTCCTCCCTAGATGTAGCGGAATGGCAATATTAAGGTTTTCTTCATTTGGGAGGGGGTGTACCGCAGAAGGACAGACGAATAAGAAATAATGGATTCCATGGACTCTGTGGTGTTCCATACTCTCTAGGAGCATCTGTTAAGGGAGTTGCTGCAAATATAGACATGTTTGCCAAACTGAAGAAAAAGATTGCAGAAGAGGCAGGCACTGCCCCGCGGAGCAGCGGTCGCTTACCCCGTACTATCAGCAAGGAATCCATCACCTCAGTGGGGGCAGATTCGGGGGATGACTTTGTAAGTTCTCTTTTAGCTTGTTGTCTTTAAAGGGAAGTCAAGAAAAGATAACAGTGTCAATAATGTGTTGTATCTGCCCACATTCATCCACACATGCTATTCTGATTTGTATTGCATTTGTGGAATATGAATTAAGTGGCAATTTACCAGTACACCAGTGTTCATCCACCTCGTGAGGGGCGGAGCATTTAGTCACTTGCTGTTGACTCAAAATAACATTGCAGTGCCGAAGGGTTCACTCAGTTTGCCAACATCAAAAACGTAGAAAACAGGTGAGCCGTAACGGTTGTTCCCTGAGTTTTTAGGCATTGTGACAAGTCTTTCACGAGACGCCAAGTGGCAAATTGACAATGCTTCTTGAGATGGATTTATAAAAATAGAATTGCAACAAGTAAAAACTGCCTGCAAACCTTTTATGAACCCAAAAGAAAACTCAAAATTTCCTATGTTTGCAAGATTTCATCACTATGTATGATACCAGCTTAACTTTACTGTCTTGATTTTCATACAGCAGAAATATATGATGATTGCTGTGAGCATTTTTGTTTAATTTTGCAAAACTGAGAGTAAAATGCACAATGCTGGAGTCACAGGAGTTGGTCGCAAGTGCTCATGGTCAAGTCTAACCAATTAGAAATAGTTCTCTTTTTTTAATTGTGATAGTATATGTTATGTTCTACTTTATTTCCCCACATCTTCAGGCGAGGCTGCTGCACAAATTCACTCCTGGAACAAGGATGACACAAATGCTTGTGAAATAGTAACAAATCAAAGACTTTAAGGGCTGGACTCCTGCATTCAATGCTTGCTGTGCATCAGGATAATAATAAATGTAATTTATCAGCATATTGTTAAAATGTCTACTTATTCTTTTTCATTTCCTCTTCCTTTCATAACTTTGCTGCTGAACATTGGGAATTTATCCAATGTGAGACAAATAAAGGTTATCTGTAATCTCAAATAAATAAATAGAGGGAAAATAATGCAGCTCTATTTTCCCTAAACCTTGTTTGTGTGTCAACTTGGCAAAATGCTGCTCTGAATTCAATGTTCTTGTTCCAATTAACTACCGTCATGCCCAATTCTCCATGTTCATGCAACTTGCCTAGAGTTTCCATAGTAACTACTTTTTTTGTAGGGTCTCACTCGTACAGGAGTGGTCCATCAAGGAAAATGTTTCTTCAGCTGTCATCTGTACTTCTTTGAAGGTGTCGGACGTTTTGTCCCTCATCCAAAGAGCTTTGTCAGCGAACTAAAGTTGTGCTGGTAAACCTGGCCCTATATCCCTAATGGACAAAGTTGACCGTGCCAGACCTCTGCTCTCATAGGTCCCTCGGCCCATCCCCTGCTCTGATCGGTCACTGTGCCAAACCACTGCTCTGATAGGTCCCTACTCTAAAGTTGCAGGAGCAGTGGACCACTCCCTGAAGCCAATCTGATTACCTCTATTGTTCTATCCGTGGCTCTGGTTTCACCTCATTAGCCAATCTGATTACCTTTCCACTCTGATTACTCCTATAGTTCTATCCCTGGCTCTGTTTTCACCTCATTAGCCAATCTGATTACCCCGATTGTTCTATCCCTGGCTCTGGTTTACCTCATTAGCATGACTATGCCTGTTGTAAGCACGGTCTAAATTAAACCTTGACGGCTGAAGAAACCTTTTCCTCCACTACTGTATTTTTCCCCAGCAGTGAACGCCCTTTTCATAAATACAGGATTCCACATGATATTCCTACATGAATGATTTAGGGTTGTCCAATGACTGATGGCAAGTAGTATACACAACATTCTTTATTTTTGCAAGTACTAATATTGTTTCTTTAAAGGTGCACGCCTTGGCCATTTGAATGGGTTTTGAATTAACCAAAAAGTGGAAAAACAGTCATTGGAGTGGATTTTAAATTGTTTACAACTAATGCTCGCTCTCAAATATAATCCTGTCCCCAGGCATCTGACGGAAGCAGCTCCAGAGACGACCTGCCTGGCCAACTGCTCAGAAGGAATTATCAGATCCGCAAACTTGAGGCAAAGCTATCAGGTGGGAGATTCACTCCATCTTTATATGGGGTTTTGAAATACAGGTTTAAGCAGTATCTTGTAAATATAAGCGAACCCTAAATTAGGTGAACCCATCAAATACGGTGTTCCGTACAGTTTGGAAATACGGGCTTTGAATCCTCTGTGTGCTGGGTACTCCAACTTCTTCTCACATTCCAAAAACATGCATGTTTCATTCACCAAAGACACTGAACTGTCCATCAGTGTGAATGTCAACGGTTGTTTCTATTGACAGTATGTGCCGTGAGTTTGGCTGATCGAAAAACACACGGTCCAAACCGCTTCTCGCCAAAAGTCACCTGAGCCATTTGTGGCGGTAATTTCACAAAAGCAATATAGAACATGAACGGATGGATGGATTTTCTTCTGCTCAACTCTGCTTGTGCAGTGAGTTCTCTTTACGAGATATGATTCACGAGGCATGCATTTGTATTTGAATTAAGAACCTAATAATAAATGGAATAGTTATATCCAGTAACCATTCTCTGTGGTGAAAAGGTTACAGAATATTGACGGTGATTTGACTTTTTCGTGATCATATTCGTCAGAGTTATTTATTTTTTGAAAGTGTGTATTCATTTTTCCAACAATGAAACAAACTTTTAAAAAGAAAAAATGATGTGCACAGTAGTAATCTCATTTGTGATAAATATCCCACAGTAAATTTCCCAGTAGGCGGGGCACACCCTGAACTGGTTACTCGCCAATTGCAGGGCACACAGAAACGAACAACCATCCGAGCTCACACTTGCACCTAGGGACAATTTGGAGTGTTCAATCAACTTGCCATGAATGTTTTTGGTATGTGGGAGGAAACTGGATGACCCGGAACAAGCCCACGCAGGCGCGGCAGTACCTCTCCTTCTTACAGTGCAGGTGTCACAAGTCTCTAGCTGAAGGAGCTACCCAGTGCTGTCGGGGTAGGTGGGAGGGGCTGTCCATCATAGCTTTTAGTTTAGCTCGTCTGTTGCCCACCTCCCCCAAAGTGTCCAGCGAGCAGCCCAGAACTGGCCCTCTTGATCAGGCGCTCCAGTCTTTTTCTGTCCCTTTGTGATGCTGCATGCCAGCAGACAATTCCGTAGTGGATGGCTGAAGCAACCACACAGTGGTAGAAACTCTTCAGGAGTACTGTGTAACTCCAGCCACGACTGTAGAGCTGTATATTTGGAAAACTTTGATATACATATTTATATATTATATTTGAAAAGCTCTTTTTATTCCTTATTGTCCGATGCACCTTACATATTGTACAAGTTTGAAAATACACCATTCGTTGGGGGTGCGCCTCGTATTCCGGCTTGCCTTATACACTGGACAATACGGTAATTTGTGTCCTCACCAAGACCAGCCCATTCAGATTTGGGGAAATGCTAGGGGTTTTTGTTTGTTTGTTTATTTTTTTTCTTTTTTTTTTTGTTTTTGATAATGATTTATTCACATAATAAAAATCATTGGTAGGCTGATTTTTCATTATTTGTCAAGAACATTTTCCCTATTATTTTCTCCTTTTGTTCTTTTGTCCTCTCTATCATGCTGTTCCGGTTTCCTCGTGTATGTTGTGTGTACGCGTGTGTCTGTGCGTATGTGTCATTGATAATCCATTTCATCTCCCTGCGTCCCAACAACACTAGACTACGCTGAGCAGCTGCGAATAATGCAGAAGACCAAGGAGAAGCTTGAAATTGCATTAGAAAACCATCAGGATTGTACGTACCACTCCTCTCACTCCCCTCCTCCGGCCAGTGAGCTACTTTTGTCTTATCTGTCTCTCAGCTGTATGAACATACTTACTCCCCCGACCCTTTTCTTACATTTCATGTGCTACTATCATATGCTTTATAAATGTTTTCCGTGCTCGTGTTCAAAAATCTTGAAAATTCTTGTTAATTATCCGTTGATGGATGGGCGTGGCTGTGGTCAAGCCGTGCTTTGCATGCTTTAATTTACTGAATGTTTTTTTTTTCATGCTGTTGTTTTAAGATTTAAATGTGAGCAGCCTTCTGAGTGCTACATTGATTTGTGATCACAAGACAATATATAAGCATGCGCTGCTTTCTTCTCTTTGCCACTTCCTTAAAAAAGACTAAAGTTTCGTTTTTAATCAAAATGCTTTGTTGCCTGGTCCTCATCTTGTTAAAAAATTGACAGCTTTTGTGTCAGTTCAGATTTATCTTAATGACACAGATATATTTCTCAAAACAATGCCTCTGCTTATGATATAACAAGAAAGATGTAAATCTATATTTTTTGCATCCGGATTAAAATACATAAGATTGTCCTTAATTTTGTTGTGGTGTACAATATAAATTGAGTTCTATGTACTGTATACATAGCTTCAAAATGCAAAAAAAAATGTGAGTGAGACATAAAAAATAGAGTACAAAGCATTTTTTTTGGCAACAAAGAATGGAATTAGGCTGTTTTTTGGCTAATTAGAAGTAAAAGGTGAAATCTATTAGGATTCACTGCCAGATTCACTTTATGTATGTTTTTTTTTGTCCGATATTCACACTGTCACAACTTGATGGCAAAGGAAACCAAAACTCTCTTTTTGAATGTGCTTGGATCATTGGCATGCATCAGAAAGATCTCATGTAGAAGGGCATTGTTGCTGAGGATCGATACAGAAAGTCAGTTACAACTTATTGAGATACGTATCTTGAGTGTTATGAAACAAAAAAAAGTGTGAGACCCAAAAATTTCAATGGTGCCAAGTCTGAATGGCCATTAGTCAAGGCTCACTATAATCAATTGCCTAAATTGAACGGGATATCATTTACATGATTTCTCATAAAGTAAAATATTTTATGCGTCCTTACATACCTTATATGCTGCCAAATTTGGATTTTTACTGTTTGTGTAATATCAATTTAACAGTGAAAAATCCGCCCGATTGGTTTAAAATGGCACCACCGTTGCTCTGGTAATAACCAGTCACAGCTCAGCGTGCAAATGTCATCCATAAGATACGAATGACTGAAGATCGCTAAGTTTTATTTTTTTATAAGGACAATGTCTATTGTATTATGTGTGTGTTTGTGCGTGTATGTGATTACAGAAGGGCAAATGTGATACCTTCCTCTATTCATGTGTACAGTGCATACGATCGAATACCCTTTTATATTTCATGAGCAAAATTAGTTGTCTTGCCTCAGACAGTTCACATTGCTGTAATTGTTGGTTCGTCCATCTGTGTGAAAGAAACTAATTTTAAGCAGATTTTGGCATTACAGTATACAATGTTTCTGTGGCACCTCAGCTTTTCGCATACTGCTTTTACCGGACCATATGGTCTGACTTAACCAATGCACCAATACTTGCTTGTTGTAGGTGACTGTCATTGTCACAAGTGTCCAAATCCTTACAGGTCATGAAATTTTCTGCAATAAAATAGGCCAGGATAATGTGTGGAGAAAGCATGTATAGTCATTTGTTTGCTTTTGATCGTGTCTAACACTTTCACTTTTCAAAGATTGTAACGATTTTTGCTTTTGGCATTTGACATTTTATATTCACTTCCTGCTTGCAGTTGAATCCCTACTCTTTTTTTAAAGTCGTAGTCTTTGTTTTACTTTATCCCACCTTGTCTGCCTAGCTTCCATAAAAAGGTTTCAAGAGCAGAATGAGTTTCACCAGGCTAACAGAGCCAAAATGACAGAGGGGATGACTGTGGCACTGGACAAGAAGGACCAGGTAAATATTAATTTGACCTAAACATACACCACGATGGAAAAGTATTGAAACACTGAGTGAGTGAGTGAGTGAGTGAGTGAGTGAGTGAGTGTGAGTGAGTGAGTGAGTGAGTGTGTGTGAGTGTGTGTGTGTGTGTGTGTGTGTGTGTGTGTGTGTGTGTGTGTGTGTGTGTGTGTGTGTGTGTGTGTGTGTGTGTGTGTGTGTGAGCGAGCAAATACATTTTAGACGGGCCTGCTTTGGCCTGCAGCCACGGCCTACTATTATTGAAGTGGAGAATGTGAGCTCCATAAATACAAATGCAGTTTTTATTCCACACGTATCTAGTTGTTATGAAAGTGATATTTTCAGATTAAAGATTAGATCATTCATGTGCTTTCTGACGTCCATGGTCACAGTTAATAGGTGAACGTCAATCAAAATTGACTGGCAGAAGTAAAACCTGACTGAGGCCAGTCAAATTGAACCGAGCATTAAAAAAACTCATAGTTTAGGGTTTAAGCAGGGGAAAACTTCATATCTGATGAGCCAAAACACTGAAATTGGATACTGTAAGTATGCATTAAAAAAGAATCCGGAGCGATGTGGATACTTTTTCACCTTACTGTCTATTACCCACAGGAATGGATGAAGAAGTTGGCTGCTATGGAAAAAGTAAGCATTGTGTTGCGATCATTATCTATCATTGGTACCACCACACCGCAGTTCACTGACATTGCATGTATTCTTGTGTGCACACGTTGCATGTGTACATTTAGGAGAAGACCGCCCTGTCGGAAAGACTTGATGAAATGATGGAGCAAAGTTTGGCACTCTTCCAAAAGAGGGATGATATTGATGAACTGGATGGCTTCAAGCAACAGGAACTTGCTAAAGTCAAACACATGGTATGTTGCCAGAGCTCCACACAACATTTTGCACTGGTATCATCGAAAAAAAACAGTTAGTCGCACCTGCATTGATTTGGTTGCATGCTTTATTTTCTTAATAGCACAGTATGACCATATTTAGTGGCAATAGTTTCATAAGATTTATAAAGATAGACAGTGTCACTAAATACAAATTTTGTTAAATATTTTTTTTCTGGAACAACAGCTGCCTTCAAAAGTAGCGGCTAAAAAAACAGTTCAGTTTTTTTTTCTAACTTTAAAACAAGACATTGAGTAATATGTTGTGCTTTTATGCGACCATGATTGGCTGGCAAGCAGTTCAGGGTGGCCCCCGCCTACTGCCCCAAAAAACTTGGATAGATCACCCCCCCCCCCCCACTCTCCGCGGCGCCTTTGAGGATAAGCAGATCCGAAAATGGCTGAATGGTTAGATAATTTTGTTTAATGTAGAGCAGTCAGGGGCAAACTACAAAGTTCCCTGCCCCTAGCTCATTTTTCACAACATGAAACACAATAAGATGACAAATCGCCAAAAAAAAAACCGCACAAAGTTCCCTGCCCCATTTTTCACAACTTGAAACACGATAGGACGGCGAATCTCAAAAAACACCCTTGTTGAAAAGTATAAAGGATTTTTTAAATTAAAGATGTACCTACCACAAATGCTCCCTTGCTTAATTTACGGTAAATATCCCTTGCTGAAGATTTTGCTCCAGTTGTCGTTTGTCCGCAATGCAATGTTTGCGTTGCATTGTCTGCCAAATCTGTCAAGTCAAAAAGTTTGCCCAGCCCCGATGTAGAGGGTCCAGACTTTCTAACCCTCTTCCCCTTCACAGTCCTGCCTAGTGCCTTTATCAATCAGGTCTGACCCCATCAACACTGCTTTGGCTTGGGTCTTCCAAAGCAGCATTTCCCAACCAGGGAGAGAATATATGAAACAAGCGTATCTCTATAACTTTGCAATATGACGGGCAAGTTATGATGACAACTTTGACAAATACAGTAAAGTCTCGTTATATCGATATTCTCGGGAGTCTGAAAAAATATCGATATATCCGATCCTGCGGCATGTAAATTTTCTCCTTGCGTTCATAGAAATAGTATTGTAATAAGCAATACTATCGATATAACCGATATCGATATAACGAGACTTTACTGTATATTTGGTACATTTATTTTCTTTTCTGTTTTGTTTTTGTAACTTATAAGCGCAAACTTTGTATGTATCGTCTTAAACATAAGATTGCTTATTTGTGATCGTCCTCCGTATCTACCAGTTGCTGAGAAAGGAAGAACAACTTGGCCAGTGTGAGCAGGACCTCCAGCAGCAGGAGGCTAAACTTCATTCAGCGAAGCAAAGGCTTTCGGAAACTCAGGGGGAACTTCAGGCTGTCCAAAAGCAACATGAGGAGAGCTCCAGGATCACAGCTGACCTGGAAATAGAAAGGTAAATGTGTATTTTTTTTTAATTTTAGCAAGTACATTGTCACATAAGGAGTGAAATTCGCACCCAGAAGCATACATGACACTGAAGATGTGAAGTAAAAGTATCTATCCATGAAAATACAGAGTAGTAGTAGTAGTTCTTAAAAGCTTGACATATTGACAATGTGTCAAATCAATTCATCGATTAATTCATTAGTTTTCTGATCACCTTTATTCTTGAGGAGGGTCCTGGACCCTACCCCAGCCATCTTCAAGAAGTTGGCAGGGGGACACTCTGAACCGGTTGCATATCTGCAAACTATCTTTAAAATATGATTAAATGTTATGATTAATAATTATTGATACTTTTATGTGAAGGTATTTATCATATTTTTTCATAGTAATTAGAAAACATAACTATCAATATACAACACTTTATTTTGTAAATCTTTTGCAGTGTTTATGCTTTCAGATGATCACCTCTAACCCATTCCGAGAAGATCACAATGATCTTTCAATGGTAATCTATTTTTACAACAGTCACCAGTGTTGACCCTTGAGCTAAGCATCTCTTCAAATATAGAACTGAAGCCCATTTAAGTCATTCACTGCCATTCACGAATTTATTCAGGAAATGAAAATTAGTTCGGGTGTTTTTACTTGCTTGGGTGATGATAAAGCGCTGGTCAGACCTATGGCAATATTTTCCCTTCAACCAGTGGGCAGCATTTCCCTTCTTTTCCATGTTAGCGCTTTGTTCCAGCTACAGGTGTTCTCATATAACTCCAGTCCCATATTATTTCGGAATTAACTCTTTTTTTTCTGATGAAAGAAGAGAGTCTAGGGTTTCTTGCGCTGCATTGAATGTTTATGTAGTCCTAAAACTCAATATTCTGTGAGTCCTGGAATTCGAGTGACAATGACAAAAACCTTGGCACTGGAGTGGACACATTTTTGTACGCCTAGCAGTGAGTGAGTTACATACAGTAAAGTCTCGTTATATCGATATCGGTTATATCGATAGTACTGCTTATTACGATACTATTTCTATGAACGCAAGGAGAAAATTTACATGCCGCAGGATCGGATATATCGATAGTCCGGTTATATCGATATTTTTTCCGACTCCCGAGAATATCGATTTTTGACCAAAATCAAAATTCCCAAATTCAAAACTAGTCATGTGGAGAAGTTGTTTGTGACGTCACTACACTATGATGAATACGCAACAAAAAATATAGAACAAACTGATAACTGAATTGTCCATCCACCCATTAGAGTCACTTTGGCTCACAAGTGTCACGAGACAGTTGTGTTACAGCCAATCCCGAGCAAGCGTTGACACTCTGAAGTGATTGCCAGCCTATCACAGGACACACAGAGACAACCACTCAGTCACACAGAATGGTGATTCCATTTTTTTTTACACCTCGGTTATGTTGTGAAAATAACAATGGATGTCTGCAGAGAGCAACTGCTGCTGCTCAGAGAAGAGGCAGATAAGAAAATTGGTGATTTGGAGGGACAAAACCAAAAGCTACAGTTGTTAATGCAACAGGTCTCAGCAGACTTGCAGAAGGTCAGTTTTTTTGCCGGAAATCTTTCGATATTTTCACTGTTATTTGTTTTGGAATAGTCTACGATAACACAACAATGTGTTTTTATTTCAGTCACAGAGTATGGTGTCCTTTTCAGAGCACTCCTTCCAGGATCTTCAGACTAAACATAACGCTCTGAAGTTGAAACAACAAAAGGTCAAAGAACAAATTTCCTTGTCCAAAGATCTTCAGCTTATGACTGATGTCATTGACATGTCATTTAGCTCTTCATGCAATTGTGTTTAATTGTATAGGCTGAATGTAAGAATTCATCTGCTGTATTGTACGCTTAACGATGATTTCTTGAATTCATTAGGCTGCTGTTACAGAGGAGGAGAAAGAACGCATGTTGGGGGAACTTAAGACAAAAGTGAACTCCTTAGAGAGACAATTGCAAGGAAATCTAAGCCAGGACGACCATCTACTTGAGATTCTCCAGGAGGTGAATTAAAAAAGCTGACTTAATTTCCCTCACAGCATTCATGAAATCAATAGAAGAATTACAATTACAGTAATTGAAGAATTACATTGATTATTTGTCATTTTTATTTTGCAGAGGTCCAATCTTGAACAAAGACTGGAAGAAACTAGAACAGAACTACTAGCGTTTCGGACCAACCATGCTGATACAGTAAACTCCTTAGAGGCACAGGTGCTCACAAGACCATGACCCATACTTCCTGTGTGTATGTGTGTGTGTGGCTCAATGTTATTGTCTGTTTGATCTCAGGTATCCAAAATGACGTCCTGTATTACAGAGCTTCAGACACTTCTCCGACATAAAGATGAATCCTCAAGGTCTTATCGAGAGAGAACAGACACACAAGTGAGCAAAGACATGCACCAAAAAAAGAAAAAAAAACACAATTCATTTTTGTTGAATTGGGAGGCATTAACATACAGTTTCCACCCGTAATTTCTGTTTTATAATACAGTACTTGTATGCTCTAAAAGGTTTTTCTGTTATGAAATCTAGGTGAAATCTTGGAATTAAAGTGGAAAAGCTGTTATGAGTCATTCTTACTTAAAAATTGCACCTCCATGATTAGCCAGCACCTTGCGAAAAATACATTATCTAAAATGTGGCATTTTAGAGTATTATTCTGCTGCTTTCTTTTTCAGATAGCAGTCTTGGAGCAGCAAATCCAAGGATATTGTGATCAATTTAGGAGTACACAGGATCAAATTGAAGGAGAACAACAGCAGAGAGAAAAAATGGTTAGTTCCCATTCTAGAAAGTCAAGAATGTAATTCTGAGTTTTGTTTTGTGAATCAGTGAAATGAATCAATTATGGATTGATGTAATTACAAAGATAGTTCTACTTGTAAAATAAAAATAAAAAGGCAAGTGGTCTTGTTTCTTTTTTTTGTCACTTATGTGGCACAGGACTTTTCCATGAGATGGTCATTTCTTTGCGTTTTCATCATTTTACAACAAGCACTTTACAAACCCAATTCCAATGAAGTTGACATGTGTTAGCTAAAAATCAAACCATGGAACATAGCTGATGAAGCCACTAAATTCTTTACAAGCGTGTTCCATAAGATTTTTCTGAAACACTTTTAATATTTTCTTCTGCAGTTGATGACATTTAATTGAACCTCACCTCATCCTGACTTGTGAATGAATAAGCACTTCAGGTGGTTATTTTTATTCCAAATAATGGTATCCAACTGTTTCTCGTTAACTTGTTCACCTGTGGGATGTTCCAAACAGGTGTTGGCGGAGCATTGAGTCCCTTTTGTCACCTGGCCCAGTTTTTGGAACTGGATGCAGTCATAAAATTCGAAATTTGGGATTATTTGATAAAAACAACAAAATAAAAGTGAGTTTGATCATTAATCAAAATCAGATTGATTGGCCATGTATCCTTCTTTCAGAGGAACACAAACGAAACAGATGGCAACAAAATGGTTTGCTGTGTAACACCCGGATATTTTAGATCTGAAAAAGTCACAAGGGAGGAACAAACAGGACTTTTATGAAGCAGTTTCATTCAAGTGAGGCGTGTAGTGTAGTTGTGTTGGTCACAAACTGCTCCTCTTTCTTTTCCATTTTGTGAAGAGATCACAAACCTCAACCACTTTGCAATTGAGTTCAGTCAATGCATTAGTCCGAGTGTTGATCCCCCACCCCGCATCCTGCAGAAAGGCAGGAAGCTCATTCCCATCATCTTACAATTGAAAGTAATCAGGAAACTGCCAGCTAAAATTGCAGCATGCCTGTAATCAGAAGACCAACAATGTAGATGTCTTCCACATATCTAATATATTTTTTTTCGGAAGAAAAATAAGCAAAAGACAAAGGGACAGCATGTGAAGGGTTTTGGTCAGGAGCAGAACAAAAAGACATATTCCTTCCAAAGCCAAGCACAAAAAATATATAATAATACCGGTACATAAAAATAAAAAAGATCTTGTCTTTTTATTGTATTCAACAAATATAGGTTGTATGGTGATGATTTGCCAATTATTGCGTTCTCTTTTTATATATGTTTAACACAGCATCCCTTTTTGTATAAATTATGTGATGGATTTTGTTTTTCAGCAAGGAGAGTGGAGTGCAGAAAAAGCCTTTTTGGATCAGCAGTTGTCTTTGTTGCAGCAGGAGAGTCTAGAGAAGAAAGGCAGACTGGAGGAAACCATCACCGCTTTACAAACAGATAAACGTATGATGCAAGACGTGATGGTATGCCCTTGAAAATTCTCAAAAGTGTAGGGTTCCACATGATCGCCTGTGGTGCTGAAATACGGCTGTTTTTCCTTTTTGGTTTATCGATGAAAAGCTTTCTTCAGCCGTCATCTGTACTTCTTTGAAGGTGTCGGACGTTTCATTTTTGGTTTGTAAACCCAAAAGAGACACTTTGGTTATGTTATCTCCAACCTTTTTTAGGTATCCATTCTAATAACATTTATTGTGATTGGCATGTTATACGTGTCAATAGTATGTTCAATCTAGCTGAGCATATGTGAAGCAAACAGTATCTCTTCATGCTTTTAAGGAGAAAACTGATCAGCTAGCCTTAGTGACCTATGTGTCGAAAATAGAATCTAAGAATTGTCTATGAATTAAAAAATATATTGTATCAATGGGCGTGTACATTGGACGCTCTCCTTGTTTATTGCTGACAATTTGTTGTTTTACAGAATGTAAATCAATTTTATTTGGGACTGTGATTTGTCATTTTTTGACCAGTATGTGATTGAATTGAGACAACGGTGATTGATGAGATTACAAACCCTTTTTATGGTACATCTGCCCAGCAAGATTTTGTTCTGATGCCGTAGATGAACTGATATTCTCAGAGCTGTCATCTCTTCACCTGTCATATGCAAACCATTCCAAGTAAGAATCTAAGTCCTTCGCATCTCTTTTCTTGCTCTAGGCTGACCTAGAGAGGCAACGAGATCAGGCAAATGTCACACTGAGGCAGCAAAGGGAAGAGTTGGAACAGTGCAAGGTCAAAGCTACGACTGCTTGCAACTCCTATTTTATGTGGTTATTTATTATTTGTTTAAAATCTGCTCTCATGGAATATGAAAAAAAAATCCCACACTGCATTGCAGGTGGAATTGGACGGCAGGCAAAAGGTTAGCACAGAAATTGCCAAAGCTCTCGAAGAAAGTAGGCGGCAGAGAGAGGAACTACAAACCCAGGTCTGTGTGCATCCGACATAATTATCCCCTGATTTGATTGATTTGTATACGGTGTGTTTGTGTGTGTTTTATTAAATGCAGTGTTATTATATGCTTGACTTCAGGTTGAAGCGTCGACCACCTCGCTTGAGAAATCGCAACAGGAATTGTCAGCTGTTAGTGAGACGCTAACGTTAAGAGAAAAAGACATCCAAAGGCTATGCGAAGGTACAAATACACACTTTAGTCCTCTCAAGAAAGACCATCACAATGTCATGTTGAATTACTTTCATGATACCTACAAAGAAGGGTACATATACAGTAAAGTCTTGTTATATCGATATCGGATATATCGATAGTCCCGGTTATATCGATACTATTTCTATGCACGCACGGAGAAAATTACATGCAAACAGGGTCGGATATATCGATAGTCCCGGTTATATCGATATTTTTTCGGACTCCCTTGAATATCGATATAACGAGACTTTACTGTATATGGTAATTGCCAATGTATATTAATTAGTATGCATACATGATACTTATCAACCCAATAATTATCAGGTTGATAATAGGTATAATGAGGTCAAATGAAAGAGATATGATAACCTTAAAAATAAGAATAATTAGAAGCTTAGATGGAAATTCTAATGGTGCACTCCTTTCTCTCGCATGGGCCTTTCTAAACTCTCCGCCTCTGACCTTGCTCACCATTAGTGACCAAATTAAATGCACCTTGCACCAAATATGCCCCTCGTGATATATGGATTGAACGTGCATTAAACAGGGGAGGGCTAGGTCAAGGGGGCCACGTTTGACCTCTGGGAATTGCTGTTTTAATCATTTATTCATTCGTTTGTTTGCTTGTTTGTTGTTTTATTTCTTTTATTGTGCAAGTAAAAATTGCAGTTGCACCTCCACTACATTAGGGGCAGCGACGCCCTCTTTGGCAGAGTCTGCAGGGACGTGGATGGGTTTTGTTTGATAAAAAAATCTGCATTAATTATTATATACATTTTTGTTCTGCATGTTTTTTTGTGGGCGCCAGAGTTAATGTTGGGGATCAGTTTGAAAGCATTATTTATTGATTTTAATTTTATTTTTCAGTACCGTATGGCTGACTTGATCAGTCAGTAATGTTCATAATTTAATTATGGATTTTGGATGCACTTTAAATCTTTTCTGTTACATTTATTGAAGCTATTCTTTGTTGGAAGCTGGTCCATACATTATTTCTTTTTTTTCCCTGCTTGTGGCTGCCGCTGCTCACCCGCACAAAAAAAAGTTCTTATCCCGTGACCGTAAAGTGTTCTTGAGAGTTTTGAAAGGCGCTTAGAAATTAAATGCATTATTATTATTATTATTATTATTATTATTATTATTATTATTATTATTATTATTATTATTATTATTATACGTTAATAAAGATACAGTGTTATGCAGAGGTGTACCTATAACAATTTTATAGACAAATTATACTATTTATAGGCGCAATATGTTTTGTTCTTCAGGGGGAGACAGGACAGAAAATAATTCAGAAGCACTGCATTAAGTGAACACTGCAGCTTCTAAGGTCATTATAATCTCTTTGCTGCTGTGAAATGTAAATTTCTCCACTGCGAGACTAATAAAGGCAAATCAAATCCAATAATCCCAGTAAACGCTAAAAATCTGTTGTTCTGACCATTTCTTTTTTTTTTTTCCCTGAATGTACCTCCAATAGCTGGATACACCATTTGTTTTTTATTTTTTTCTGTCAACTTACAATCTTCACCTTGGCTATGATACATTTTTTTTTCTCTCAAGCAAATACACTGTTTAAAAACACGTTACAGAAGTGCAGAGTCGGCAGGAATCACTGATCCAGCTGCGGGATGAATTTGAGCACCTGCGGCTACAGCGGGAGCAGATTGAGCAAGGCAAAGACTCCGAGCTGGCTCACCTGAGAGAAGAGCTATTTACCCAGACCCAACAGCAAGACACTTGTCAGGCTCGGGTTAGTAGATATCCATTAACTTCATTGTATTGTAATCACATTTACGCATACCTTAAAACTGCCTGAGACCTGCAACTCTCAACAAGTAAAAAAGAATACTTAGGTGCTAGCCGTTTCTAGGATGCCCTTGTGTGTGTGATTGAATATTAGTTTGCTGACAGATCGCATATTTGGAAGTGGAGGTGGAGACGTTGACAGAGCAGCTCCACAGCCCTGCAGTGTGTGAGGCGGCGGACCACAACGGCAGCGTGACAGTGGATGATCTAGATCACATTCAGAAGGTGAACAAAGACCTTGAGCAGCAGCTCAGTAACAAGAACAAGGTATGATTTTTTTTTTCTCCGTAGTAAGTTATTGCTCCTTGTTATTGCAGTTTCAAAACGTCCGACGTGCTCGGGGCTGGGCGATAATTCAATATTAGTGTATATCGTAAGGGCACCCTGAGTGGCAACTTCAGCGATAGATATGTAATCATTCTAAATATCCATTTAAATTGTGGCTGATACGTGCCAATTTCCCCAAAAATGTGAAGCAAGCCCCAACCTGGTATTTTGGCAGCTGTTTACAAAGGCTGCGTGATGACATTAGATTTCAGCAAAGAAATGCATGCAGGGCGTTCATATGCCAAATAAAAGCGTGTCTTAACTTTATTTAAAAAAACATCCGGTCACCTTGGTTCAACTTTAATAATAACATGATTTTGTGTATATTAAGGCGATCAAACCTCTTCAGATAGATATATGATGTGGAAGTAAAAGAGGTCCAACCATCTCAGCATCACACTTCATTGCCAAGTAAAAAAATGTCCTATCACACCATGAGCCAGCTAAAAAACATAAAATAGTCATAAATGTAATGGTCATGCACTCTAAGATGTTAGTTTGCGATGCTTTCCTTGTCTAAACAGCAAATGAAGGTTAATGGAACTCAATGAACTTTACGAGCAGAGCATTTTTCAGATAAAATTATGATGCATGAATGTTAATCATACACAATGTTTTTTAAATTAAGTCTGATTCAAAAGAGTTATTTAAAAATCTGTTACAGAAGCATTAAAGTACAACGTCATTGTAAAATGTGCTGTATGTGCAACATGTAGCACAGATGAAATAAACCATACAACAAACAAGAGGACAGTTAACGTGAAATGACAAAGTAATACAACACAAAACATAAGACATCATTATTTTAAAAATTGCAAGAATGAAAAACTGGTAACATTGAATTGGCCCCATATATCATTATTCTTGGCACTTCTCATTATAATTGTTGACTTGTTCATAATCTTCTCAAGTGTGCTCAATAAAAAACCTTGATGAAAATAGCATGTCAGCATTTTAGTAAGAATTGAAACCAATATGTTAAGAAAACACTGGTTGTCTTTCAGATTATCAAACAACTCCAGCAACGAATGGCAGAACTAAAAAGAACGTTGCAAAAAGAACTGGTAAGATAAAGTCGACAATCATGATGCATTTTTTTTTCCCGGACTGAAGCCAAGAGTCAAGAGTCCAGTGCATTCGCTTCAGCTTAGAAACATTTTGTTTTAAAGGACAACCGACGTCACTTTTTTGTTTTTTAACTGACACCAGAAAAACGTTTTAGAGCATCTAAAATACCCAAAACACGCAGTATGATATTTTTAGTCAAATGCAAAACACCAATAAAAATGACTTAAAGTGTCCAAAATCTGCAAAAAAATTGAGCTGCGAATTGGGCATTTTCAGAAAGTCCCGCCCCAAGTTCGTGACGTCACACCAAGACGTCTTGCATTGCTAGTGAATCAAAACAATGGCTTCAGATTCGGAGAATATGCTTTCTTGTTACACATCCAGTTATGAATATGATTCAAATAGTTCTGAAGAGGAAAGAATACATGTTTGCAATCGATTAAAGAATTTATTTTTGCCATTTTGAGACAACATTGGGGGAAAATCTCTCACCCAAAAAAGAGGCCACCTCCGTCTCCACAGGCTGATAAATTCCTTATATGAAGCTTGGACGCCCTCTTCTGGCCTCCTGGCGGATTTTGGGTGCAACATGAGGCCCCCAGACCAAACAGGTACAGCAAAATACATTGACGTGATGGAAGGGCCGCTACAATAGGTTTTTTAACGGTAAAGGGTGGTCCTTTAGTGATGTCACGTATGGACTCGTCACCAACTCAAAAACAAGACTTACTGAATATTCAGCGCGAGTCTTAAAACGTAAAACATAGCTATATGCGGTGGAATATTTGTAAAATACGCTCTGTAGAAGTCATTTGAAGCCATTTTACAAATTATGGACACAACTTGTCCGGAGACGTCGGTTGTCCTTTAAGTCATCTGATTTCATCTATGTTTATGATAATAATAATAATAATCCATTTCATTTATAAGCGCCTTTCAAAACTCTCAAGGACACTTTACAGTCACAGGATATTTTTTCTGCGGGTGAGCAGCGGCAGCCACACGCGCCAGCGTTCACTCAACTCGGAAGTAACATAAAGTAAAAAGGATGAGAAGGTTTCTTCAGCCGTCATCTGTACGTTTCCTATCCAAGAGGCTGCGTCAGCGAACTAAAATCTCACTGGTCGTATCGGCCCTATTTATATATCTCTAATGTCCAGACATGGCGGCGCCGGACACAGCTATGATAGGCCACTACTCTCAGGTTGGGGGGAGCAGAGGACCACTCCCTGTGGCCCCACTGATTGTTCCTACATTCCTCACTAACGACTGGCCTGTTTGCCCCACTCCCACCGGTATCACCTCATCAGCATTACGAATGTTGCCTAACCTGTGTTGCCTAAGCAGGCTATTGTATGAGCGATCCAAATTGAACCTCACCAACAACACAAAGACACAGAGAGTCATTCAATCTTCAGCACTTTCTGTACCCTCTTTGTGACATGAAGATGTTCTAGATGAAAGAGGAGCGCATCAAACTGTTGCTTTAACCAATCAGATACCCAACAGGGGTACCAAAGCCCTTTTGAAGGCGCTAGTCAACATCAGAGTTTTCACAAAGTTTGCAAAAACTGCTCTGATCACAAGCCAATAGTGACAAACAGCATACTGGCCAGAGCTAGCACACTATCGGTAGCGAGCTAGAAAAGAAAATATATGGTGTTGATTTAATAGCGGTTTTGTCAACCCATAATGGCTAAAGGAGAAGAAATGGATTTGGTTGAAGATTTACTGTTAAAGGCATTTTCAAGACTGACTTTTCAAGAAAAAAATAAGAATGATACCCTCTAGTGAACTTAAACCACAAAGCGCTGCCCATGGCATCTGGCAATGTTTTTGCCTTCCACAAATTGGCAGCATTTCCCTTTTGTTCATATTAGCACTTTGTTACAGCTTCAGCTGTTGTTTAATAATAATAATAATAATAATAATAATAATAATGATACATTTGATTTCTGTTTTTCACCCAGGTAAATTACCGTAATATCTTGACAATAACACACTTGAATATTATACGACTCCCTCAATGTTACCCTTCAAATGCCAATTTCCTTTCCATTCAAGTACTACTCTGTGCGTTCCTCCCATACACTGGTATCAATACTCAAAATTTTAAATATCATCTGCATTGTAATTGGACTAATTGGGATTTAATCTGTTCACTTTTTTTCTGGGAAATGAGTTCTTACTCTAATAGTTGTGGCTGTTAACACGATCCCACGTGGGCAGATTCAACAAAGCCCTTTTGAGCTGCATGCTTTTAACAAAATCAAGCTCGATGGGTCAAAATCTTCAGGATATTTCAAGTCTGTGGACACTTAGAAACCTTTTCCCCCTAAATGTCATGGATATGAAACTATGTGTAAATCTAGAACTTTGGACTAAATTATTATTGTTTTTATTTTTTTACTAGAAGGATAGTAGTCCCTAATATGAAATGTTAAGCGCACTGGAGGAAAATTTAAGGCAGCACACCCTAAATTCACTTGCAAAGTCAATGTTCACATTTCCCTCCATTGTCACTGTATTGCTGATACATATTTTTGTGTAAACCACATTATTGTGCAAGTTAAGACACAGCATGAATCATAAATCGAAATTATACATATACAGTAAATTTAAAAAATATTAAACATGTTTACATCTTGACCTGTAGTGCAAATATCATCAGTAAATTTTGCACTTTGTGCATGATGTGAGGAGCAACAGCAGTATTTGTACTGGTAATTGAATTTGTCTTTGCCTAAATCTGATGCAGTTTTTGGATGCTTGCTTTGCACACTAAACTGTAGAAGCTGAAACCTGAATCAGAAGACAAAGTTAAGGAAAAGATACCAGAAAACATCGTTTCCAAACAAGAAATGGTTTGTGCAGAACTGCCACAAGCATCAATTCCAAGCCTTTCAACTGCTACCACCACAGTGACCAACAGCTCGGACCTTAACGACTCAAGAGAAATCAACTTTGAATATTTGAAGCATGTTGTTCTCAAATTCATGTCATCCAGAGACGCTGAGGTAAGTCAACTCTTCGTTCTAAATAGTTTGTCCAATGTAGATGGAAAATACGGATTTTGAAACCACGCCTGTATCTGTCTTGTTTTTAGGCCTTTCAGCTCATACGAGCTGTGTCTGTATTGCTGAACTTCACTCGGGAGGAAGAGGACATGTTAAAGCAAACCCTAGAGTATAAAGTCAGTGTTAAATACGGCAACTTTGTTAACATGTTGATCATTATGAAACAAATTTAATGCGGTCATTGCTTAAATTTCAAAATGAGAGACAACGACGTTTTCATGTGTCATGTTGTCTACTGATCCTTTTACTCCCTTAACAATTCTTGAACAACGCTAGTACTAAAGTCAATGCGTGATAGACTTCCCTTTGTTTGTATTCATTGAGCTTTCTTTAACTTAAATCTTGATTAATTACTTGTCCATTTGCTTTCCAGATGTCTTGGTTTGGTTCAAAGCCCTCTCCTAAGGGAATTATCCGACCTTCAGTCTCAGGCTCTTCAGCCAGCTGGATCTGATGGACTACTAGGAAGGTACTCAGTAGGACCACCATCATGAGCAAATTGGTCCCCCTTGTTGCTCCGAACATTTACTTGGATGGTTGCTCCAAACATTTGAAGCAGTGTCTTGCTGGCACGCATATACCTTGTTGGGACAAAGGACTTTTGATGTTATTATTTTTGATGTTTGAGGCAAAGGGCTGCATATTTTTTAATTATTATTATTATTTTTTTATATAATCAGCTGTTGGTTTTAAAAATGACACTACGAAGTTCAAAGCCAGTGTCATTGTTAGCCACATTTACACTGGAAGTGGTGTTGTCCCATTTGTTTTCACGTACACCGGTTCGATTTACAAGCTGTCAAGGGAACTGTATCACTTTTTTTTCCTAAAATGCAACGAACAATATATAGTTCTTCCTGGTTGATCTTTTTATTTTTAGCTCTTTTAAAAATAATAATAAACAAATGACTAAATAAAATGACGGCAATTTTGTGAACAATGAAAAAGCAGACATAACATTCCACCATTTTGAATTGTTTGTTTAAATTGAATTAAGACAATTAAAGGACATACTCATTGCAATAAATGAACATACATTTTCCATGTTTGTATATTAGATAGACAAACTGACCCACCGATCCCATTCTACATATTACAACATTTTTGTTGCTTGGCATTGTAAGTGTGTACATGCATGCTTGTGTGTGTGTGTGTGTGTGCGCATCCATCTCGTTTGGAAAAAAAAAACGTCCAGAAAACCGTCTCTTAGTATGACCTGGGTCATCTCTGAAGCATCCTCACCAGATTTCTGAGCATTAGCTTTTTCTCTGAGCCCATACATAATGGCCAAACTTCTTGAGGTGAGAGTCTGGGGATCCTATGAAGGAAACGCATTTCAGTCTTTTGTATGCGGGATCTTGTTCTTTTTTTCATTAACAACCAACAATGTTGCCCATTTGTACACAAGGATGACATATATAATATTTATAATGTACCAAATGTATTCTGAATTGCCACTAAAGACACATTTTCAAGTCAACATTTTGTGTTGGTATTACGATTTATTTGCCATTTTATGTGGATATTGAATGTTTTAGAAACATAATTAGGATTATTTTCTCAATAAGGGTCTATTCAAACAAATACATTCATAAACACTATAAAAGCAAAAACATTTTTATGTTTGTAGTTGTCTCTCACAACAAAGGCTCATTTTCTTAATTTACTAACGGCAAATGAAAAGGTATACACAATGCCTCCGAGGTCTAAAAAAGTTTTTGCACTGTCATTTTTTATATAAATATCTCAAATTAAAAATGTCACCATCCTAATAAACTTTGTACCAACACCAAATAATTGTGCTATCGAATGTAAAATTGTTACTTAAAACAGGTTATTCTGAAGATTGTTTTTTTCGCAGTTTTATTTTGTAATTCAGTCAGTAATGTTTGTTAAGGTCACGCCGTGGCGCTGAAGTTCATAAAACGCTGCGGCAGAACCCGGGGAGTCGATGAAGAAGATGTCCGGAAGCTTCCTTTTTATGAACACGCGGTACGTCCGGCCTTTCCGGCAGCGTAGAGAAAGGCAACATGGTGGGTGTCGTTCGGCTCTCGTGTAATCTGTACTCGTTGTTGTTTAAAGCATTTTACCCCCAAAGTAAATGTCAAATATAACCGTGCAAGCAACCGAGGGCGTTCCATAGTCGAGTTTGGATGAGTAGGTTGCACACGGCAATGACTAAAATGCTAGTTTGTAATTGTGCTAGCGCCCTTTAGCTAATTTGTTACGTGCTAATGTAGACGCGGCCTTGCTAAGGTGAATGTTAATTTGGTGGTGCGATAGATAGTTGAGAACTGCAAAAAGTCACATTTTATTTGGAATCCGTGTGGTATTAATATTATGGTCTACATTCTAGTATTGTCAGTCGTGTATTAAACGTAATCTTGTCACCGAAGAGCTCGCGTGAAGCTCGGCTAAAGTATCCACACTCCAATCTTAATTCGCTTCTCTCGTCTGAGATGATATTTGTTGAGCTGATGGACTGCTGATGCATTCACAACTGCTTACCAAAAGACTGAGACTTGAGATGTCAATCCCCGTTTGTTCAATCACCCTGCGACCTATTTTTCGACGATTTACTGTAAAACGAGACTGTCAAACCCCCAACCGACGTTCCATCATAACTAGTTCTTTTTGAATTTTTATTTATCCCAGGCTAAAATCAAGGCAAGAGATTTGCGTGGGAAGAAGAAGGAGGAGCTGCTCAAGCAGCTGGATGACCTGAAAAATGAACTGTCGCAACTCCGTGTGGCAAAAGTAACCGGCGGTGCTGCGTCTAAATTGTCAAAGATGTGAGTACTCCGAAATTTCCCCGTACATGGCTTGATGTAGTTCTGGTTTGCCCTGTTGTTCAGATTGCCAAATTGTCTCAACAATAAAACCCACAATGCCAACAAAATGTCTGGACAACAATCTTAATCTTCAAAGGGATGTCTTGGTTTTCATTCAAGACATCGTGTATGTCCTAATTGTTAAAAAAAAAGGAGTACATAACAGATTTCACTTGGCGGGTTCTTTTTTGGAATGTAATTCCCATAATAACCATGGCATTAGGTCTGTGTAAACTCTGTCGTACAGGAGTGGTCCATCAATGAAAATGTTTCTTCAGCCATCAACTGTACTTCTTGAAAGGTGTCTGATGTTTCGCTTCTCATCCAAGAGGCTTCGTCAATGAACTGATTTTTTTGCTGCCAGCTCTGGCCATATATATATATATATATATATATATATATATATATATATATATATATATATATATATACTCTGTCGTACAGGAGTGGTCCATCAATGAAAATGTTTCTTCAGCCATCAACTGTACTTCTTGAAAGGTGTCGGATGTTTCGCTTCTCATCCAAGAGGCTTCGTCAATGAACTGATTTTTTTGCTGCCAGCTCTGGCCATATATATATATATATATATATATATATATATATATATATATATATATATATATATATATATATATATATATAGAGAGAGAGATCCCTAATGACCAAAGGTGGCGGTGCCAGACCTCTGCTTTAAGAGGTCCCTGCTCTAAGGTTGAGGGGAGGAGAGGACTTCCCTGAGGCTACACTGATTGGATTGGATTTGCCTTTATTAGTCTCGCAGTGGAGAAATTTACATTTCACAGCAGCAAAGTTATGAAAGAAATGAAAGTAGAAAAAGCAAAACACAGGAGCTGCTGGAAAGGCAGCCACTCTCGCGGCGCCGTCTTGAAGTCAAAAGAACAAAAAAAACTAAATAACAAATAACATGACAAAACAAAGACACAGAGAGTCATTCATTTACGTAAAGCAGTTCCAGATGAAAGAGGAGAGAATCAAAGCGTCTCTTCACCAGTGGATCAGGGACATCATGGTGGGATGTGCTCGTCAACTACAAGCTAAATGTTGAAAGCAAACACGCAGCTGTAGCATCCATTGACGAAAAGAGATTGTCTCACATCTCCTGTCCCCCATAAATCAGCTTCAATTCCACCCCGCGACAGTTCCATATACGCATCGGCGCTCTGCGCTGACGCTCCTTCCTTCTTATCGCGGGCTCCTCAAGCCATTTATCCATCCAGCCGCAGACTGTCAAACAGCACCGACCTTCCGCTGAACAAAGCGGGGCTGTGAAGATGCTGCCCATTACAGGCGCAAAAAAAGCACAATGGCCCAGAGCTGTCCAGCGATGACAGTCGAATGGCACCGACATTCCTCCCATTCAAAAACAGTACTGGCATATTCATGCTGCCGAAAAGGCGCAACCGCTCAGCACAGTCTCCTCCTTGATGAATGTGCTGATCAAAAATGCTGAAAAACAATCCGTATCCGTTCCAAACGACGCACAACAACACAAAGTGACAAAAGAAAACACAAAAACAACAACAAAAGCAAGGCTCATCAGAGCACTTGGTGACGGCTGCCTACTCGGGCGCCATCTTGGACTCCTGATGGTGGACTTGGACTGATGATTTGACCTGACTGATTATGGTCTATGAATGACCCTGATTGCCCCGTTCACTCTGGTCTCAATGGTATAACTGTAGTGTGATTTGTTACACTCACATTTTGAGTTAATATACTTTTGGCTGACAATTATATTGCTTTTTGATAAATCTGGTGATTTCTGAAATTAGTCACAGTTCACAATTTTCCTCCTTTTTAATTTCTCATTCTTCTCTTCCTTTTGGCTTTCCCTTCACAAGTCGCCACACCGTATTAATCACTATTTTTGGTGAAACACGCTGTTACTTTTGGACTGTGTTTTTTCAAAAAAGTGGGGTAGACCCGTGGTCTGCACAGGTGGGCACAGGAAACATTTTTCTGCCCATACCACAATTAAGTGTACTCGAAGTCTTCCTCATTGTCGGTCTCAGCAGGGGGTAGAAAATATGCTGATAAAGTCACTCAGAACATTAATAACTTTTTTCCTCTTTTGCAGTCGCGTTGTCCGCAAATCTATTGCCAGAGTTCTGACCGTCATCAACCAGACACAAAAGGAGAATCTGAGGAAATTCTATAAGGTAACCTGAGGATGAGTATTTGCAGAATCATTTGTGAATGGAACGACATGTTTTTATATTGGACCTGTATTTTCAAGCATGCATTCACAATTGTTCCAATATTATTTTTTTCTTTTTAATCACCCTCTGCTGCTCTTGTATTTTTACTTTGCTTGTTGCTTCTATGATGTTTGTAGTTTGATAAAAAACTAAACTCGCAATGACATACAGAGGCGGTAGGGTCCGACCGGTGACCCAGCAAAGCAGGTTGTATTCTTTGCACCATTGAATAATGTGCAGTGTCCTTAACGTTGACATTTTTTTAGGGCAAGAAATACAAGCCTTTGGATTTGAGGCCCAAGAAGACTAGAGCTCTGCGTCGCCGCCTCAACAAACATGAAGAAAGTCTGCGGACAAAGAAACAACAGAGGAAAGATCTCCTTTACTCAATGCGCAAATTTGCTGTCAAAGCTTGAAGCATTTTCTATCAACTAAATAAAACACGTTAAAGATAAAGTTGTCCTCTTTTCATCAATAACTGAGTAAGCCATAATTGCTCCAAAAAGGTACCGATATAGTACTCAAAAATCTGAATTGCCACCATAATGCATACCATACAACTTCCTGTCTTCTGAATATATTCTACTGCAAAAATGTATTTTAAAATTATCTGAAATAAAGAGCTATATGTGAGTACATGTGTACGTAGCAGGGGAAAAACAAACTGAGCATGCATGCGTACCTTGATACAGTGTTAACTAACTCACATTGATACATCAATTTTGCTTGAGTGTCAGGCTGCTTGCTCAGCAATACCCATCGATCCGATATTTTCCTGATCCGCTTTATCCTCAAAATGCTCATCAGGGATGCTGGAGCATATTCCAGCCATCTGGGCTCTAGGCAGGGGAAACCCTGAACGGGTTTCCAGCCAACTGCAGGACATGCAGAGGAACAACAATTCATGCTCACACGCACTCCTCGGGACAATTTAGTGTTCAATCACTCTGCCATGCATGTTTTTGAAATGTGAAAAAAAAAATGCAATACCCAGAGAATACCCACACATGCAAACCTCACATAAGAAGGCGGGAGCTGGAATTGAATCATACACGCAGAGAAGTCGTCATGCTAAGTAGTTGATCAACATGCCACAATTGTTGAACTAAACTTTCAATACTCCGTGTTATTTATAAGCGTCTTTCAAAGCTCTCAAGAACACTACAGTCACATTTTTTGATGTTTGCAATGCAGTGTTCTGTATAAGACTGTGTTAATCTATTTGTCTTTTCTGTCTTCAGAATATTCTCTCAAAAATCTTGGGAAACATTCAGGTGATTGTTATTATCTTAAACTAAATTTAAGATGAGCTTTTATTTGATTTTGTTTTTGTCAGTATTTTTTTGCCCTGCAACTTTCCCACCAATGTCATTTTTCTCAGTCCTGATTGTTCAGTGATGAAAATTAATCTAAATTTACCTCTTTTCCTTTCGGCTTTTCCCTTCAAGAGGTCACCATAGCAAATCAATGTCCTCCATCTTCAGAGGTTTGATTTGCATAATAATATAAGAACATTACTATCATTAACAATAATAATAAATCCAATACAGTATACTTATTATATACTGTAGTGCCTATTTTTCATTTTCCTCTATTTTATTTTCCCTACTTACCCCAACTTGGTAAAGTGACAGAAGGTGCAGTTCATGTTAAGTTATACAGTTATGCAAGTACTTTTGCACATAGGCTGAGGATAGCCCCCGCCCCTGTAACTTGTATCTCCTTGAGTTATCTTTGTCCGATATTGATGTTTGTTTGATGATATTCAAAATTTAGCCTTTGATGCACCCTTTAACCCAATTACATAATAAGCTGACCACTAGTAGTACCAACTGCCCCTCCCCGAAAAGATTCAAGTGGGAAAAGAAAAAAATTGAGAACAGGTCAAATCGTTTATCACTGCACTGTACATTCAAAGAGTGATTTTGTACCAAAATTCATGTGTAGTTAGAGAAGGAACATCTTTGAGAAAAACACTGCTCTTTGGAAGATGCTGTTGTGAGCAAAATGCAGTCAAGGAATGTCTGGAATGACAGCCACCTTTATTCTAATTACTTTCCTTCGTAGCACTGTACTGTCAGATGGCCATAACAACTCACATGGTTTGTCAGTGTCCACCACAGCCACCATGAACTTCCTCCTCATACTGTCTGTCTTTTTGAGCGTGCTCCCCTCCTTTGTCTGGCCACATCTGGCCTCCACTCAGAAGACCGGCTGCTTCAGAGTCAACAACTGCAAATGCATCATGAAGGATGGCAGTGGGGTAATAAACCTACAAGCAATGGGTGATGAAAACGGGTTCCTGGGGCGGATGAAGCCGTTCCCTGCTTACGAGGGGACAGTCAACGCTGAATTCTTGCTGACCTTCAGCCCTTGCCAGCCTTTTTCACAACCGGAGGACCTGACAGGAAGCGACTGCACTAATGTTGCCGCATGTCTCATTGTCAGGTACTTCCTTTACTGCGATTCAAAAAAAGAAGAACTATGGGAAGACAAATTACGGTCATATTGCAGCTTTCCACAGTCAGGCACAGCTTCTGAGCAGGCAGACACTTCCTTCTTCCATTTACTTTCTCAGGCATCTATGCCAGTGTTGCCAACTAATTTTGAAGAAAGTTCCTCAAAGTTGTCATTGTATAATTGTGTAGAATGTTGACAACATTAAATATGCTTGTAATTCTCCCATGATTTAACAGTTCAGGTTTCAATACATCCTGTATTTTTAAAAGATAGAGCAGCATCCTGTGCACTTGGTTTGCTTTCAACATTTTTGTTTTAATGTACATTTTAAATTTTGTTCACATGATTTTAACCATTTAAAATCAGTAAACCCACGATGCACTTTTGCTGCCAGACAAGATACCCATTTTTTTCCTGATATTGTGTCAGATGAAATACTACTGTCATTTTGGAGTCGTGTTTCTCAACACTTGTCAACTTGGAACCTTTCTGAGTTTCAAAGTTACAAACAATTATATAGAAGTCAAGAACACAAGAACGTTTTTGTTTATTTTTTTTTAAACTACCTCAGTGTAAAAAAGTGGAGATTAGAAAAACATAAATCAAAAATGCTTTCGTTTATTTATACATTCAATTAGTATTAAAAGGTTTTCTTTTGTTTCACCTTACAAATGAACTGTCTGTATTGTCACTTGATTTGAGGAGTCGTCTTTACTGATGGTGAAGTAATTATTGATTTTTTTGAATTTGTCGATCGACTATTTGATTCCACATGTTGCACACTTTTGTTGTGTTTCACAATATTGTTTTTTCCACCATGGCTGACTGAAATATACACGCAACATATTGAACCAAATGCAAATGATACTCCGCGATTGCTTGCTCTTGTCCAAGAATATTCAGTTTGCCAACCTGAAATTTACATTCATATCTTTTTTTTTTTTTTTTTTGCAAGATGTTTTGGACTCTCGCTGCTACTATCCGCAATGTTTATTTGTATGTTGTTCTCGAACGTATGAGATCGTGTGCACTGCAAGACTTGAGCTATTCTCGATTCTCATTTTTCAAGCGCTGGCTGAAAATGACGGCGATTGAGGCGATTCGTAGTTCGATCACTTTCCAGATCGGGGCGAATGGTATTGTTACAAAACGGTGAAATATGAGAGCGGCAAAAAAAAAAAATCAATTTTTTTGGAAAGTGGGAGATTTAGCTCTAATCGCGAGCCGTGAGTATTGTGGTCAAAATCGGAAATCTCCCAACCAAAGCGTGAGCCTTAACACGTATGCATCCCCCTCTGTTTTATCACGTGGGTTAATATAATGTGCGTGTGTGTGCGCGCGTGTGCTTGCTTGACTGAGCAAGAAAGAGTGATAGAGATAAACCCTACTTCGCGGATTTTTTTTCTAACTGGTGGCCCTGATCCCCATTGACCACGAAAAACGAGGGGTTACTGTATACCACGCACAATGGGGGAATTTTGTCTGCCTCAGTACTGTTCTAAAAAAAACAGAAGTACATGTCACATTGTTACTCGCTGACCAATACCTACTTTTGTTTTCATTTGTTCACTCTGCTGCCATATATAATGCGTGCGGGTGATATTTAGACTTTCCCCTTTTTACGTACTCTTGGTTGGCGCCCTTAGAAAATAAATACTGTAATGGATTTTATCAAATCCGTTCACTCAGTTACGAAACATACTTCTATCTTTATTTATAAACGTCTTGACACAGGAAATATAATTTTACAGCCTGATGTCGCCTATTATTTAGAAGAGTTCAGTTTTTTTTAAATATCACGCAACAGTAATTTCACAGTTGACCACAAGGGGGCTCTTTAAACACATGTACGTACTGTGTTATTGTATTACTAGATTCTGCTCGATGAGGTCCTTCGTTTTTAAAACTTGGTGTTCAACTGGGTTTTCAATTTAATGCGGGGGGGTATAATTTGTCATCGGTGAAAGGAGGGTAGTGAGAGCACGAAGGACTGTGCACATCCTAAATTGATGCATGAAAAAAAATCTATTCTGATAATGGATGAAATGCATTGTTCATTGTGTGATGAGTAAATAACCAATCACATTTCATCATTTGTTACCAGGGTCAGAAATCTCCCTGGGTGCCTTCACAATCGGTTCTGCGGGCCCTGTCACATCAAATGTGTCGATCAAAGAGTGGCTGCCTTTCCAGCAGCTCATGTATTTTGTTTTTCTACTTTCATTCCTTTCATCACTTTGCTGCTGTGAAATGTAAATTTCTCCACTGTGAGACTAATAAAGGCATATCCAATATCCAATCCAAACTGTTGCTCTAACCAATCACATTTCGAGTTTGCAAAGAAAAAGGGGCAGCAACGCCTTCTTGCAGGCGCTGGTCAACGTCAGAGTTTTTGCAAACTAGTATTGGCTTGTCATTATCCAGTCATAATTTCCGAAAACTGCTCTTGATCCAAGCCGCTAGTGTCAATAGCATACTGGCCAGAGCTAGCACACTGTATCAGTAGCGAGCTGCACAAGCAAATCCATTGTTGTGTTGATTTAAAAGCAATTTTTTTCAATCCACAATGGCTGAAGGAGGAGAAGAAATGGATTTGGTTTGAGGTTTACTGTTAAAAAGATGGACTTTTGAAGAAAACACGAATTAAGAAAGGTTGGACAATTATTAACTGGCTATCAGTACCCTCTAGTGGACTTTTATTACATCACACCACACTTTGTGTAAGCTCTCAGTTGTACGGGAGTGGTCCATCGATGAAAATGTTTCTTCAGGCGTCATCTGTATTTCTTTGAAGGTGTCAGACGTTTTGCTTCCCATCCAAGTGACTTCGTCAGCAAACTAACATGTTTGCTGGTAGCCCTGGTCTTATACATATATCCCTACTGTCCAGAGGTGGCGATGCCAGATCTCTGCTATAAGAGGGCTCTGCTCTAAGGCTGGGGGAGCAGAGGACAATTCCCTGAGGCTACACTGATGACTTCTATTGTCCTGACCTATTATGGTCTATGACTCCAAAAGATAGGCTGCCAAATGAAAAACAAAGTAATGTAGTTTATTCGCTCCATTGTAAACATGAAGATTGTAAAGACCAATACATTGGGGAGACTAAACAAATTCTCAAAAAAAGACTTTACCAACATTGCAGGGATAATACTAGTGGGCCTCAATCTGCAGTCCATATGCACCTAAAAGCTAGCAAACACTCATTTGACGACAATGAAGCCATTTTTATAAATGTGGTGTGAGGTTTAATTTGGACCATGCTTACAACACACTTCTGAGATCGTGACCACATAGGCTTAGTTATGCTGATGAGGTGATACCAGAATTAGTCAGGACAATAAAAGTAATCAGTATAGCCCCAGAGATTCGTCCTCTGCTCCCCTCAACCTTAGAGCAGGGACCTCTCAAAGCAGAGGTCTGGCACCGCCACCTTTGGACATTAAAGGACAACCGACGTCTCTGGACAAGTTGTGTCCATAATTAGTAAAATGGCTTCAAATGACTTCTACTGAGCGTATTTTAAAAAGATTCCACTGCATATAGCTAGATTTTACGTTTTAAGACTCATGCTGAATATTCAGGAAGTCTTGTTTTTGAGTTGGTGACGAGTCCGTACGTGACGTCACTAAAGGAACGCCCCATGACCGAAAAAAAGACAAGTTGTAGCAGTCCTTCCATCACGTCAATGTATTTTGCTGTATTGTTTGGTCTGAAAACCTTGTGTTGCACCCAAAATAGCCAGAAGAGGGTGTCCAAGCTCCATATAAGGAATTTATCAGCCTGTGGAAACGGAGGTGGCCGCAGGAGGTCGCCATTTTGTGCCACTTTTTTTTGTGTGAGAGATTTCTCCCCAATGTTGCCTCAAAATGGCACAAATAAATTATTTAATCAATTGCAAACATGTATGCTTTCCTCTTCAGAACTATTTGAATCATATTCATAACTGGATGTGTAACAAGAAAGCATATTCTCTGAATCTGAAGCCATTGTTTTGATTCACTAGCAATGCAAGACGTCTTGGCGTGACATCACGAACTGGGGCCGGGACTTTCTGAAAATGCCCAATTCGCAGCTCATTTTTTTGCAGATTTTGGACACTTTAAGTCATTTTTATTGGTGTTTTGGATTTGAATAAAAATATACTGCGTGTTTTGGGTATTTTAGATGCTATAAAACGTTTTTCTGATGTCAGTTAAGAAACAAAAAAGTGACGTCGGTTGTCCCTTAAGGTTTTATATATATATATATATATATATATATATATATATATATATATATATATATATATATATATATATATATATATATATATATATATATATATATATATATATATATATAAGGCCAGAGCTACCAGCAAGTATCACCTCATCAGCATAACTAAGCCGATGTGGTCTAAGAAGTCTGTTGTAATAACAAGCCAAATTAAACCTCACCCCACCATGGCGATTTAGTGAAGGGTTGTGCTGTTTTATGAAAATAGCTTCTTTTACTCCCCTTTCAAACTATCTATTTTCTTTCGCTAAGATTTTAACCTCACTGTCGTCAAATGAGTAGTTGCTAGCCTTTAAAATTTTTAGTTCACCGACAAAGCCTCTTGGATGAGAAGCGAAACGTCCAACACCTTCAAAGAAATACAGATAACGGCTTAAGAAACCCTTTCATTGATCATACCACACTTTCTTCAGTCTGGATTGATTCAGAAGTATGAAAAGAAAATACCTCTAAGTGCAAGAACACATTTTGAAGTGCAAGAACACATTTTGAATATTTTTCTCACAAAAAAAATGCACCCACCTCGTTTGGAGTGTGAGTGGATGGACATTTTTTTCTGTTTCAACAGGTATCAACATTTCAACAGACATATTCACCGCTATATCAGCTTTGGGGGGCATGACGGTAATGAATTCCATTACAATGACACCCTGAGGACACTTTACGTTTCATACTTTGGTGAGCTCACGAGAACTTGGGGGTTTACACGTTTGGCAGCATCACTCATGTCCTCTTGTCCCAGGTCCCACTGAACTTCCACTTACAACTGTACATTATCACTGCAATCCAAATGAGTCTTCATCCTTTATTCGGGACCAGAGGCTGAAAGTAGACGAGCCCCTGGAAATCTGGGTGGAGAGTCCATGTGCTTGTCCAAATGCTTGTGCCATTGGAGATCTGGGTCTTGGCTCCATCTTCCTTATCATCCTGTCTCTCAGCGCTGCTGCTTACTTCATAGTTGGTAATTATGCTTTCTGATGAATTCAATTGAGATAAAAATAAACTGTCAAGGAAAACAAAAGGGGATTATATTGTGCCTCACATATAACGGTGTTTGTGTAAGAGGAAAATTCTATTTCAACATAACTATGATTCCTGCGCAACAGATTGTGTTGATGCAAGATTTATTTGAGACAGACACATAATTACAGTGATACCTTACGAACGGTCTAGCTAACGAACCTTTCACCTTACGAACATTACATTCGCGAGAATATAAACTTGGCATAAGAACTAGTTTTCGGCAAACACACGGAGCGCCACAATGGCTGGTGGACGCGTTTTCGGTGGAAGAACACCAAACCATACGACCGAACGGCGCCACCGTGGCTGCTGGACTACTTTTCCACACCCACTTTCTTTGAGTGTACTCAGTGTAGACTCGGTTTGTTATGGAGTGGACACTTTTGATTTTTTTGGGACCGAAAAAGACCCCACCACAGGCTAGTGTTAAGCCGAAGATGACACAAAAGAAAATTACGGTCGAGCAGAAGAAGGAGATCACCGAAAAACACAAATGAGGTGTGCGTTTGTGTGACTTAGCGTCCCGGTACCAGTATGCTAAGGGTGTTTCTGTATTGTCTAAGCAATGGTCTCAGGTAATAGAAGAGGTTGAAAAACTTCTGTTGATTTGGATTAACGAAAAGCAGCCAGTAGGGGACAGTGTGTGAGGGTATTATTGCACGGCAACTTCACTCGGATATCATCAAAAGGCAACTACATCAACGACAATCACAAAGGTAAATAAAACACCGTTATTATACAGTACAGTTTATTTCTTTAATTACAATACAATAGCACATTTATTATACATAAAATAAAGTATATGTAGTTTTAAAGGACAACCAACGTCACTTTTGTTTTTTAACTGACATCAGAAAAACGTTTTATAGCACCTAAAATATCCAAAACACGCAGTATGATATTTTTAATCAAATGCAAAACACCAATAAAAATGACTTAAAGTGTCCAAAATCTGTAAAAAATTGAGGTGCGAATTGGGCATCTTCAGAAAGTCCCGCCCCCAGTTCGTGACGTCACGCCAAGACGTCTTGCATTGCTAGTGAATCAAAACAATGGCTTCAGATTCAGAGAATATGCTTTCTTGTTACACATCCAGTTATGAATATGATTCAAATAGTTCTGAAGAGTAAAGCATACATGTTTGCAATTGATTAAATAATTTATTTGTGCCATTTTGAGGCAACATTGGGGAGAAATCTCTCACACAAAAAAAGTGGCACAAAATGGCGACCTCCTGTGGCCACCTCTGTTTCCACAGGCTGATAAATTCCTTATATAGCGCTTGGACGCCCTCTTCTGGCGGCTTTTGGGTGCAACACAAGGTCCCGAGACCAAACAAGTACAGCAAAATACATTGACGTGATGGAAGGACCGCTACAATGCCTCTTTTTTTACGGTAATGGGGCGGTCCTTTAGTGACGTCACGTACGGACTCGTCACCAACTCAAAAACAAGACTTCCTGAATATTCAGCGCGAGTCTTAAAACAGAATATATAGCTCTATGCGGTGGAATCTTTGTAAAATATGCTCAGTAGAAGTCATTTGAAGCCATTTTACAAATTATGGACACAACTTGTCCGGAGACGTCGGTTGTCCTTTAAGGCTTATTTAGTAGAAAATTATGTTTTATCTGGACCTGGAAATGGATGATTCTAATTTTTAATGGTTTCCTATGGGAAATTAATGTTTGGAAGACACACGTTTCGCCTTACACACACTTTCTGGTAACTAATTAAGTTCGTAAGATGAGGTATTGCAGTATTTAACTTCTATGTGATATTTACATTCTGTTTGCCATAGGTTCGCTAACATGCCTGAATAACAGTATGATATCCTTGGTTTCAAGCTATTGATGCCATACTGGGCTTTCATCCATCGATTCATCCATTTTCCAATCACAGCATACTGGGCATACTGGGCTGTTAGCTACTCTGTCGAGTCCCTCATCAAGGACCGGCTTGCCTCGGATGATGCTATAAGGGTCATAAAGCCACCAACTGTCAAGCTCCTTGCATCAGTTCGACCCACTATCCCCCAAGTCATACTCACTATGATCATGTGACTGTTTAAGGACAGTGTGTTAGCATAATTGTTTAACTTTCAGAAAACTTCTGAATGATCAATAGAATCTCACTTTTTATACTGGCCTGTCTTCTGTTGACAGGCTCTTGTGCACTAAGACCTTTTCGGAGCAGCAGTGGAGTTCAAATTGCTCCGGAACACAGTGTGTGGTGTATGATCTGCTACCTCTTCACTGAGAAAAAGCCGGCGACAAGACAATACACAGACATGACACATTCGGAAGCAATGCTGAAAGACTAGATGTTCTCGTACATTGAAGTTACGTGTAATGCAACATGAATTATGTAACATTTGGGTTTTCAATTACCTAATAAACTATGATTAATGCTTATTTGTTTATATTCATGACAAATACACAACATATGTTTTATTTATCAAATGCCCCGAGTGCACAAAGCAAAAATCAGTAACATTTCACGCACTGGCTCACAATCAAATGAAATCCAATACATGATATTTTGCCCTTACCAAGACAAGACAGTCAGTTGAAGCTCCTAACTGAACTCAAATTTATTCACAGAGCACTAGAAATACAACCACAGATGCATCTAATTTTCTACAAATTATGTAACAAATCAGGCATACTGCAATATAACCAGAGACAAGCCGTTCAGGATAATGGTTGATGTTAAGGTACAGTAATTCTCAATATGAACACATTGTAAATATCGTTTTATGTTTACATTGTGTTCGTGTAGTGAATCACCTTTACAGTTGACTTCCAATTTGATCCACTTTGAAAACAATTGCTGCCATATCGACCAATACAAGTACAGTAAAGTCTCGTTATATCGATATTCTCAGGAGTCTGAAAAAATATCGATATAACCGGACTATCGATATATCCGATCCTGCGGCATGTAAATTTTCTCCTTGCGTTCATAGAAATAGTATCGTAATAAGCAGTACTATCGATATAACCAATATCGATATAATGAGACTTTATTTACATTAATGAATTAATAGTGTTGACACTATTCTACCGTTCTTAATGTCATACAAGTACTGTATGTGAGTCATTGCAACAATCCAGTCGTGCTGCAATGCATGTAAATTATTTTTTTTCTACTGGTCAGAAGGTAGAAGGTGCCACTTGTGTGTATGAATGCCATGTATATCTATATATCATCAGCAAAACACTAAAAGGAAATGAGCTAGCTCTTGAAAGTTGAGCCAAATGGCAACATATACAGTGGCTTACGAACGCTTTATTTTACGAACTTTTCACTTTACGAACATTAAATTTGCGAGAATATAATCTTGGCATACGAACTAGTTGTCTGCAAATGAACCAAACCACACTGAGTGCCACGGTGGCCGGCGGACTTCCTTTGAGTGCAGACGTTGTTTGTTATTAAGTGGAGTACTTTTGCTATTATGGGGCAGAAAAAGACCCCACCACAGGCTACTGTTAAGCCGAAGAGGACACAATAGAAAATTACAGTCGAGCAGAAGAAGGAGATCATCAAAAAACACGAACGAGGTGTGCGTTTGTGTGACTTAGCGTCCCAGTACCATGACGCTAAGTCGACCATTGATACCATCAATTGGCAACTACCATCACAAAGGTAAATACATTGACTTTATTATACTGTACAGTTTATTTCTTTAATTACAATACAATATCACATTTATTATACATAAATAAGGTATATTTTGTGTCATTTTAAGCCTTATTTAGTCATGAATATTTATTATTAGACTAAAACATGATAGCTAGATTTCTATACTAAGTACAAGCTGAGTACATGTATACTCATTCATATATACAGAAAACTAAACTACATACATATATGGACTTACTAATTGATAAGAATACGTAGAAATGAAATAACAGGATGTTTTTAGCATGTGTATATAACTAATTCTAACATTGGGAATGGATTATTCTCATTTTTAATGGTTTCTTATGTGGAAATAAATGTTTTGGCAGACAAACTTTTAGCCTTACACACACTTACTGGGAACCAATTAAGTTTGTAAGCTGAGGTATCACTGTATAAGGGAAACAACAGTGGGCCAAAATGCCAACCCCCATCATCGCCCCCCCCCCCCCCAAAAAAAAAAAAAACGGATTTGAGGCATATGGTTAAGCACGGGAGACTAAAGTCACGATACGTCATCTTTGGGGTGTGGCACATCCCCACCAGGACCCAAGCCCCGCTTCCAGCCCTTCAAGAGTCAACTACATTGGCGATCCAGCAGGCAGAGGAATTCCCCCATTTGCCGAGCCAAGAACTCCCCCATAAAGCCAGAGCAAAACACAGCTTCCGTTGTGGACAGCCTCAACTAAAGATCACTGGAGTTGAAACAAGGTTAAGGGGAAAATTGAAATATGTGAAAGTAATAATAAATAAATACATCTTAATGATCATTAAAACTTTAGAACAATGATTTTTCCATAAAGCTTTGGTTTGACGAAAAAGTGTACACCCCTTTTCAAGAAATATAAACTTGAAGTCATTTTAATCTCTTTTAGTAAGAATGACGATCTAAGAGTTTTTCTTCTTGCCTTTGGGATGATGGAGTTGAGCGGGGCAAAGTCTTTGTTTCAAACTTTGGTGTTCTTTTTTTGTGAGGCTTTTCTATGCTTCTATTTCACTCCCTCACCCTTCTTGGATAAGAAGTGAAACGTCCGACACCTTCAAAGAAGTACAGATGACGGCTGAAGAAACCTTTTCATCGACTCCCTCACCCATGTTTTAAATCTGCAAAAAGCACACTTGGAGATTGACAAGTCCCATCTAACACATTCCATTTCATACCATTGTTGAACTTTTTGTTATTGTTTTGGCAATGCATTTTCAAATCATTATGTTGTTGCGTGATGAATTTTCTGTTTGCTAGCGTCTTTCAATTGGCAAAGGCAAGTTTTCTGACGACATATGAGTTCATTTAACTCCCGCCAACACTAATGTCAAGGAAGATTAGTGAGAACAGAAGAAAACTGTGAGCCAAGCCCACACCACTGACAGTTGAATATTTTTTTCCAGCTCGCAAAATATTTTTGTTTCAAGCTTTGTCGTATTCCACTGTGTTCTCTTTGGACATCTGTTACTTTATAAAGCCCCACTGGATTTTTTCTTCTCGCTAGGGTATCATACATACTATTGGCCATCATCAATGTTTGTCAAAAGGCTTTGATTGATTTTCTGTCTTCTCTCGGCTTGACAAATGCTTGATGTTCCCAGCATAAACAACTTTCTGGTTTTCATGCTGATTACCTCGACCTAGTATACATTGCATCAAAAAGTATTCCGAGTTTTACTGCACTGATTATTGTACCTCCAGCTCCCTACAGTCTTGAATGGTTGTCGATCAATATTGCATAGCACCAGGGACCTGAGAGTACTTTTTGTTTTCACTACATGTATTGCACTACAATTACTGATACTGATTACTTTAAAATGGTGAAACAATTATGTGTACTAACTGCACACACCCACAGTCATAGTTATATATTGCACCATTTTATTTCCGCTCAATGACTTTACAATTTTTCGCCGGGTCCTCCGGTTTCCTCCCACATTCCAAAAACATGCATGGCAGGCAGATTGAACGCTCAAAATTGTGGGTGCGAGTGTGAGAGTGACTGTTGTCTGTCTTTGTGTGCCCTGCGATTGGCTGGCAACCAATTCAGGGTGTCCCCTGCCTAGTGCCCAGCACCCCCCGCGACCCTAAGGACGAATAAGTGGTATGTAAAATGGATGGACTTTACAATTTTGCACAGCTGCCATTGTGCGGTACTTATTGACAAGGGTATCGCTACATGATGGAAAATATTTTGATACTTATATGTCATGTATTTTGTTTATTGTAATTTCTTGTTATTTTTTTCTGGGTTTCCTCCTCATTGCAAAAACGGTTGTTTGTTTCTGCGTGCCATGCAATTGGCTGCCAACCAATTCAGGGTGTTCTGCCCAAACACGGCTGGGATAGGCTCGAGCATCCCCGCCCCCGACCCTCGTGAGGAAGTGGTCTGGATAATGGATTCTTGCATTCTTTGCCAATAAAGAACATTCAGATTTTGATTCTCTCTTTATTTACATGAAATTTTCATTCTTTTTTCCTGTCATCATCATCGAGTTTGCTTGTTCTTTGTCTGCTTGCATGGGTTTACTACAGTTTCCTTCCACTCTTCAAAACATAAATGGCTGGTTAAAGGAACATTTTAACTTGTCCTTTTGTTGTGATTGTGACCAAGGTTGTTTGTTTGTTTGTGTGTTGCCTGCAATTGGCTGGCAACTAACTGACAACTTGTTCAGGGTGTCCCTGGCCTACTGCCCTAGATAGCTGGGATAAGCTCCAGCAACCCCTGTGACCCTTGTGAGGATATGCAGATAAAAAAAGGATGGATAGTGTATTTTAGTGTCGATGAAAAGGTTTCTTCAGCCGTCATCTGTACTTCTTTGAAGGTGTCGGACGTTTCGCTTCTTATCCAAGAGACTTCATCAGCGAACTAAAAATTTTAAAGACTAGCAACTACTCATTTGACGACAGTGAGGTTAAAATCTTAGCGAAAGAAAATAGATGGTTTGAAAGGGGAGTAAAAGAAGCTATTTTCATAAAACAGCACAACCCTTCACTAAATCGCCATGGTGGGGTGAGGTTTAATTTGGCTTGTTATTACAACAGACTTCTGAGACCACATCGGCTTAGTTATGCTGCTGAGGTGATACCAGAGCAAATGGGGAAATCAGGCCAGTCGTAGACCCCACAATCAGTCAGGACAATAAAAGTAATCAGTGTAGCCTCAGGGAATAGTCCTCGGCTCCCCCCAACCTGAGAGCAGGGACCTATCATAGCATAGTCTGGCACCTACCAGCAAACATTTTTAGTTCGCTGACGAAGCCTCTTGGATAAGAAGCGAAACGTCCAACACCTTCAAAGAAGTACAAATGACGGCTGAAGAAACCTTTTCATCGCTGGACCACACCTGTACGACTGACAGCTTACACAGATGTATTTTAGTGTATTATTTCACGACACCCCGTACTGGTCGCCAGTCAGTCACAGGGTGCATATAGAGATGAACCATTTTCACACACATTCACACTGTCACTGAGTGGGAACGGATCCCATCCTACTTGCATGCACATCATGGGAGTGTGCCAGCAGCGACTTGATCTATAACATATAAACAAATAAAGTAGAACATCTGTGTTTTTTCCCCTCCATGAGTCGTCACCTTACCGTGGTGGAGGGGTTTGTGTGTCCCAATGATCCTAGGAGCTAGGTTGTCTGGGGCTTCATGCCCCTGGTAGGGTCACCCATGGCAAACAGGTCCTGGGTGAGGGACCAGACAAAGTACGACTCAGAAGACCCCGTATGATGAGAAAGTCAAATGGACCTAGTTTTCCCTTGCCCGGACGCGGGTCACCGGGGCCTCTCTCTGGAGCCAGGCCTGGAGATGGGGCTCGTTGGCGAGCGCCTGGTGGCCGGGCCTACACCCATGGGGCCCGGTCGGGCTCAGCCCGAAGAGGAAACGTGGGTCCCCCTTCTCAAGGGCTCACCACCCATGGGAGGGGCCAGAGGGGTCGGGTGCAATGTGAGCTGGGCAGCAGCCAAAGGCGGGGACCCTGGCGGTCCGACCCTCGACTGCAGAAGCTAGCTCTGGGGACGTGGAATGTCACCTCTCTTACAGGGAAGGAGCCTGAGCTGGTGCACGAGGTTGAAAAGTTCCGACTAGACATAGTTGGGCTTGCCTCCACACACAGCCTGGGTTCCGGTACCAGCCCTCTCGAGAGGGGTTGGACTCTCTTCCACTCTGGAGTTGCCCACGGTGAGAGGCGTAGAGCAGGTGTCGGCATACTTATTGCCCCCCGACTCGCCGCCTGTACATTGGGATTCACCCCAGTAGACGAAAGGGTTGCTTCCCTCCGCCTTCAGGTGGGGGGACGGGTTCTGACTGTTGTCTGTGCATATGCACCAAACAGCAGTTCAGTGTACCCATCCTTTTTGGAGACCTTAGGGGTGTGCTGGAGAGCGCTCCCCCTCGGGACTCCCTTGTTCTGCTGGGTGATTTCAATGCTCATGTGGGCAATGACAGTGGGACCTGGAAGGGCGTGATTGGGAGGAATGGCCCCCCCGATCAGAACAGGAGTGGTGTCTTGTTATTAGACTTCTGTGCTCAACACGGATTGTCTATAACAAACACTTTATTCAAACATAAGGGTATCCATATGTGCACGTGGCACCAGGACACCCTTGGTCGCAGTTCGATGATTGACTTTATAGTTGTATCATCGGATTTGCGGCCTCATGTTTTGGACACTCGAGTGAAGAGAGGGGCGGAGCTGTCAACTGATCACCACCTGGTGGTGAGTAGGCTCCGTTGGTGGGGGAAGATGCCAGTCCGACCTGGAAGACCCAAACGTGTTGTGAGGGTTTGTTGGGAACGTCTGGCAGAATCCCCTGTCAGAAGGAGTTTCAACTCCCACCTCCGGCAGAACTATACACATGTCCCGGGGGAGGTGGGGGACATTGAGTCCGAATGGACCATGTTCCGTACCTCCCTTGCTGAGGCGGCAAATCAGAGTTGCGGCCGTAAGGTGGTTGGTGCCTGTCGTGGAGGCAATCCCCGTACTCGCTGGTGGACACCAGTAGTAAGGGATGCCGTAAAGCTGAAGAAGGAGTCCTACCGGGCTTATATAGCCTGTGGGACTCCTGAGACAGCTGACACGTATCGACTAGCCAAGCGGAATGCAGCCTCTGTGGTCGCCGAGGCAAAAACACGGGCATGGGAAGAGTTCGGTGAGGCCATGGAAGCCGACTTCCGGACCGCTTCGAGGAAATTCTGGTCCACCATCCGGCGTCTCAGGAGGGGAAAGCAGTGCACCACTAACACTGTGTACAGTGAGGGTGGGGCGCTGCTGACTTCGACTCGAGACGTCGTGAACCGGTGGGCAGAGTACTTCGAAGACCTCCTCAACTCCACCAACACGCCTTCCTTGGAGGAAGCAGTGTCTGGGGACTCCGAGGTGGGCCCTCCAATCCTTGTGACTGAAGTCACCGAGGTGGTTAAAAAGCTCCTCGGTGGCAAGGCCCCGGGGGTGGATGAGATCCGACCGGAGTTCCTAAAGGCTCTGGATGTTGTGGGGCTGTCCTGGCTGACACGCCTCTGCAACATTGCGTGGTCATCGGGGAGAGTGCCTCTGGATTGGCAGACCGGGGTGGTGGTCCCCCTTTTTAAAAAGGGGGACCGGAGGGTGTGTTCCAACTACAGAGGGATCACACTCCTCAGCCTCCCTGGAAAGGTCTATTCAGGGGTCCTAGAGGGGCGGGTCCGTCGGAAAGTCGAGCCTCAGATTGAGGAGGAACAGTGTGGTTTTCGTCCCAGCCGCGGAACAGTGGACCAGCTCTACACCCTTAGCAGGGTCCTCGAGGGCGCATGGGAATTCGCCCAACCACTCTACATGTGTTTTGTAGACTTGGAGAAAGCGTTTGACCGTGTCCCTCGTGGAGTTCTGTGGAGGGTACTTCGGGAGTATGGGGTACAGGAGCGGCTGATACGGGCCGTTCGGTCCCTATATGACGATGTCAGAGTCTGGTTCGCATTGCCGGCAGTAAGTCGGAATCGTTTCCAGTGAGGGTTGGGCTCCGCCAAGGCTGCCCTTTGTCACCGATTCTGTTCATAACCTTTATGGACAGAATTTCTAGGCGCAGCCGAAGCGTTGAAGGTTTCCGTTTTGGTAGCCTCAGTATAGCATCTCTGCTTTTTGCAGATGATGTTGTACTGTTGGGGCCTTCAAGTGGAGCTCTCCAACTCTCCCTGGAGCGTTTCGCAGCCGAATGTGAAGCCGCTGGGATGAGAATCAGCACCTCCAAATCTGAGACAATGGTTCTCAGTCGGAAAAGGGTGGAGTGCCCTCTCCGGGTCGGGGAGGAGATTTTGCCTCAAGTGAAGGAGCTTAAGTATCTGGGTGTCTTGTTCACGAGTGAGGGTGAAAGGGATCGAGAGGTCGACAGGCGGATCGGTGCGGCGTCTGCCGTGATGCGGACTTTGTACCGATCTGTCGTGGTGAAGAAGGAGCTGAGCCAAAAAGCAAAGCTCTCAATCTACCGGTCGATCTACGTCCCAACCCTCATCTATGGTCACGAGCTATGGGTTGTGTCCGAAAGAACGAGATCCCGGATGCAAGCGGCCGAAATGAGCTTTCTCCGTCGGGTGTCCGGGCTCTCCCTTAGAGATAAGGTGAGAAGCTCGGTCATCCGGGAGGGGCTCAAAGTCGAGCCGCTTCTCCTCCACATCGAGAGGAGCCAGATGAGGTGGCTCGGGCATCTGATTAGGATGCCCCCGGGACGTCTCCCTCGCGAGGTGTTCCGGGCATGTCCCACTGGCAGGAGACCCCGGGGACGACCCAGAACACGCTGGAGAGACTATGTCTCCCAGCTGGCATGGGAACGCCTCGGGATCCGCCAGGACGAGCTGGAAGAAGTGGCTGGGGAGAGGGAAATATCGTTTTATGTTTACATTGTGTTCGTGTAGTGAATCACCTTTACAGTTGACTTCCAATTTGATCCACTTTGAAAACAATTGCTGCCATATCGACCAATACAAGTACAGTAAAGTCTCGTTATATCGATATTCTCAGGAGTCTGAAAAAATATCGATATAACCGGACTATCGATATATCCGATCCTGCGGCATGTAAATTTTCTCCTTGCGTTCATAGAAATAGTATCGTAATAAGCAGTACTATCGATATAACCAATATCGATATAATGAGACTTTATTTACATTAATGAATTAATAGTGTTGACACTATTCTACCGTTCTTAATGTCATACAAGTACTGTATGTGAGTCATTGCAACAATCCAGTCGTGCTGCAATGCATGTAAATTATTTTTTTTCTACTGGTCAGAAGGTAGAAGGTGCCACTTGTGTGTATGAATGCCATGTATATCTATATATCATCAGCAAAACACTAAAAGGAAATGAGCTAGCTCTTGAAAGTTGAGCCAAATGGCAACATATACAGTGGCTTACGAACGCTTTATTTTACGAACTTTTCACTTTACGAACATTAAATTTGCGAGAATATAATCTTGGCATACGAACTAGTTGTCTGCAAATGAACCAAACCACACTGAGTGCCACGGTGGCCGGCGGACTTCCTTTGAGTGCAGACGTTGTTTGTTATTAAGTGGAGTACTTTTGCTATTATGGGGCAGAAAAAGACCCCACCACAGGCTACTGTTAAGCCGAAGAGGACACAATAGAAAATTACAGTCGAGCAGAAGAAGGAGATCATCAAAAAACACGAACGAGGTGTGCGTTTGTGTGACTTAGCGTCCCAGTACCATGACGCTAAGTCGACCATTGATACCATCAATTGGCAACTACCATCACAAAGGTAAATACATTGACTTTATTATACTGTACAGTTTATTTCTTTAATTACAATACAATATCACATTTATTATACATAAATAAGGTATATTTTGTGTCATTTTAAGCCTTATTTAGTCATGAATATTTATTATTAGACTAAAACATGATAGCTAGATTTCTATACTAAGTACAAGCTGAGTACATGTATACTCATTCATATATACAGAAAACTAAACTACATACATATATGGACTTACTAATTGATAAGAATACGTAGAAATGAAATAACAGGATGTTTTTAGCATGTGTATATAACTAATTCTAACATTGGGAATGGATTATTCTCATTTTTTAATGGTTTCTTATGTGGAAATAAATGTTTTGGCAGACAAACTTTTAGCCTTACACACACTTACTGGGAACCAATTAAGTTTGTAAGATGAGGTATCACTGTATAAGGGAAAAACAAACAGTGGGCCAAAAATGCCAACCCCCATCATCGCCCCCCCCCCCCCCAAAAAAAAAAAAACGGATTTGAGGGATATGGTTAAGCACGAGGATAGCAGACGACGGAGTCTATAGTCACGATTACGTCATCTTTGGGGTGTGGGCACATCCAACCCAGGACCCCCAAGCCCCCCCCCCCGCCCGCGCCCGCTTCCAGGCCCTTCAAGAGTCAACTACATTGGCGATCCAGGCAGGCAGAGGAATTCCCCCATTTGCCGACCGAGCAGAGCAAGAACTCCCCCATAAAGCCAGAGCAAAAACACAGCTTCCGTTGTGGACAGCCTCAACTAAAGATCACTGGAGTTGAAACAAGGTTAAGGGGGAAAATTGAAATATGTGAAAGTATATAATAAATAAATACATCTTAATGATCATTAAAACTTTAGAACAATGATTTTTCCATAAAGCTTTGGTTTTGACGAAAAAGTGTACACCCCTTTTCAAGAAATATAAACTTGAAGTCATTTTAATCTCTTTTAGTAAGAATGACGATCTAAGAGTTTTTCTTCTTGCCTTTGGGATGATGGAGTTGAGCGGGGCAAAGTCTTTGTTTCAAACTTTGGTGTTCTTTTTTTGTGAGGCTTTTCTATGCTTCTATTTCACTCTCCTCACCCTTCTTGGATAAGAAGTGAAACGTCCGACACCTTCAAAGAAGTACAGATGACGGCTGAAGAAACCTTTTCATCGACTCCCTCACCCATGTTTTAAATCTGCAAAAAGCACACTTGGAGATTGACAAGTCCCATCTAACACATTCCATTTCATACCATTGTTGAACTTTTTGTTATTGTTTTGGCAATGCATTTTCAAATCATTATGTTGTTGCGTGATGAATTTTCTGTTTGCTAGCGTCTTTCAATTGGCAAAGGCAAGTTTTCTGACGACATATGAGTTCATTTAACTCCCGCCAACACTAATGTCAAGGAAGATTAGTGAGAACAGAAGAAAACTGTGAGCCAAGCCCACACCACTGACAGTTGAATATTTTTTTTCAGCTCGCAAAATTTTTTTGTTTCAAGCTTTGTCGTATTCCACTGTGTTCTCTTTGGACATCTGTTACTTTATAAAGCCCCACTGGATTTTTTCTTCTCGCTAGGGTATCATACATACTATTGGCCATCATCAATGTTTGTCAAAAGGCTTTGATTGATTTTCTGTCTTCTCTCAAGTCTGGGCTTCCCTACTGAAGCTGCTGCCCCCGCGACCCGACCCCGGATAAGCGGCAGAAGATGGATGGAGAACATTTTAACTTGTCCTTTTGTTGTGATTGTGACCAAGGTTGTTTGTTTGTTTGTGTGTTGCCTGCAATTGGCTGGCAACTAACTGACAACTTGTTCAGGGTGTCCCTGGCCTACTGCCCTAGATAGCTGGGATAAGCTCCAGCAACCCCTGTGACCCTTGTGAGGATATGCAGATAAAAAAAGGATGGATAGTGTATTTTAGTGTCGATGAAAAGGTTTCTTCAGCCGTCATCTGTACTTCTTTGAAGGTGTCGGACGTTTCGCTTCTTATCCAAGAGACTTCATCAGCGAACTAAAAATTTTAAAGACTAGCAACTACTCATTTGACGACAGTGAGGTTAAAATCTTAGCGAAAGAAAATAGATGGTTTGAAAGGGGAGTAAAAGAAGCTATTTTCATAAAACAGCACAACCCTTCACTAAATCGCCATGGTGGGGTGAGGTTTAATTTGGCTTGTTATTACAACAGACTTCTGAGACCACATCGGCTTAGTTATGTGGATCTGTGTTTTTTTCACAATTTCTAACTCAAATTTCTTTTAAGCTAAAAGCTGTAAAAAAAAACCTCACAGATTGGCCAGGCTATAAATAATAATTGCTCTCAATCGCCCTTAGAATTCGGCGGGGAAAAAAGTAAGCAGCAGTCAAGTGATGTTTCACCGAGCACTTTCCCTGAAAATTCTTTAACTTCATCCTCTTTAGCTGCTTTTGGTTAGATGGAACGATTTCATGGCTTGAGCAGATTCCAAGTAGACCGCTGGCATGCCTGTACGTGGGCTATAGTTCCTTGGGAACAGAATGACATCACTTTTTAGTTCTGCTTTTTTTGTGGACGGGGAAACCACAAATGTGGCATGGAAAGCGTGATCACAGGAATAGTTCATAGCGGTGATAAGCAGATGGCCACTCCAATTATAAATATTTTTCACTGGCATTAGGCTGATTTGTTAAATGTAATATTTTATTGAAAAATATTTTCTATTGGTTATTCGTGTCGATCTAATTTGGATAAAAAACAATCTAAAGTGTTGAAAACACTTACGTTCACAGTTTATGTACGGTAGGCTCAAACCCTCCAGGTTCATTTGGTTATCGTATCCTTTTTTAATTATCAGACAATGTTCTTTAGGCATTCAAACAGCAGATTTGTTGATGTGCAATACTTCACTGTTGTGTTAGCAAGGTCATATTACCTTTGGTAATTGTAGCCTGCTTACTTATACAATTAAGGCATAAAACAAAGAGGATTGTAATGTACTTTTTGACTCTCTTTTCCCCAAAAGTATTGACAAGGCAAACAACGAAGAATTGAATCATAAAGCACCAATAATGGATTCAAATTGCAAAGAATTTTCCAGGCTGGTGTCTCTCAAGGACACTTTACAGTCACAGAATATTTTTTCTGCGGGTGAGCAGCGGCAGCCACACGCGCCAGCGTTCACTCAACCCGGAAGTAACATAAAGTAAAAAAAAAAAAAAAGACTCAATAACAAATAACATAACAACACAGAGAGACATGAGAATAACCATAAAACGTAATTTTCTACTTTCTAATTTTCTAAGCCTTAAAACTACACAAAATATACCTTATTTTATGTATAATAAATGTGCTATGGTATTGTAATTAAAGAAATAAACGGTACTGTCTTATAAAGTCATTTTATTTACCTTTGTAATGGTCGTTGATGGCTTGATGGAATGGAGTGTCCGGTTTCCTCAGCATTAAACACTTGATGAGGAACGTAGCCTTCTTCTTTCTTCATCTTGAGGAATGATCCCTTGTAGCTGCTTTCTCTGCGATAATTTTACCTTGTTCCTCATCAATTGTGTTCTGTTTAGCTGGTTTGATAGCTTTTTGCATCAAGTGTACAGATGGCTTGTGCGAGTTATTTGTGGAGCCTGATTGATGGGAATTTTAACCTCGCAGTCTACACTCTGCCTTTGAAATATTAATGTTGAAACGAGTCCAAATTTCCCTGTTTTCTGTCCATTTTCTCAGTCTCTCTGTCATCTGCCTCTCTCGTTAATGTTTAAACCACCTACCCGTACTGCTGCGTTCTTGACCAATCACGTAGCTTTAACCGAAGACTGGGGGCGGGGAATAGAGGATGAAAAAAAAGTCGGCTGCCATTTTGTTGTTTGCGGAACGGCCTCACTCTCTCTCACTGTCTGTAAACCCCCCTCCCTCACTGCTGCGTTCTTGACCTATCACGCGGCTTGAACCGAAGACTGCGGGTGGGAAATAGTGTAATATATATATATATATAAAGAAAAAATCCTCGTCTCACCCACCATGGGTGGTGTCTGTCCCCATTTCAGCTCGGGTCCTCTACCAGAGGCCAGGAAGCTTGAGGGTTCTGCGCAGTATCCGTGCTGTTCCCAGCACTGCGCTTTTCTGGACCGAGATATCCAATGTTGTTCCCGGGATCTGTTGCAACCACTCGTCGAGTTTGGGGGTCACTGCCCCAAGTGCTCCGACCACCACAGGCACGACTGTCACCTTTACCTTCCAGGCTCTCTCCAGCTCCTCTCTGAGCCCTTGGTATTTCTCGATTTTCTCATGTTCCTTCTTTCTGATGTTCCCATCACTCGGGACCGCTACATCCACGACAACGGCTTTCCTTTCCCCTTTATCTATGACCACGATATCTGGTTGGTTGGCCATTACCATCTTGTCAGTCTGTATCTGGAAGTCCCACAGGATTTTTGCTCGGTCATTCTCCACCACCTTGGGAGGTGTTTCCCATTTTGACCTTGGGGTTTCCAGTCCATACTCCGCACAGATGTTTCGGTAGACTATGCCAGCCACCTGGTTATGGCGCTCCATGTAGGCTTTCCCTGCCAGCATCTTACACCCTGCAGTTACGTGTTGGATTGTCTCAGGTGCCTCTTTGCACAACCTACACCTTGGGTCTTGTCTGGTGTGGTATATCCCTGCCTCTATGGCTCTGGTGTTCAGGGCCTGCTCTTGGGCAGCCAGGATGAGTGCCTCTGTGCTGTCCTTTAGGCCAGCCCTCTCTAGCCACTGATAGGACTTCTTGAGATCAGCCACTTCTGCTATGGTTCGGTGGTACATCCCGTGTAGGGGCTTTTCCTCCCATGATTGTCCCTCTTCCAGCACCTCATCCTCTGTTCCCCATTGACTGAGACATTCTCTGAGTACATCATCCGTTGGAGCCTTCTCTTTGATGTATTCATGGAGCTTGGATGTTTCATCCTGGACAGTGGCTCTCACACTCACTAGTCCCCGGCCTCCTTCCTTACGGCTTGTGTACAGTCTCAGGGTGCTGGACTTGGGATGGAACCCTCCGTGCATGGTGAGGAGTTTTCGGGTCTTAACATCCGTGGTCTGAATCTCTTCCTTTGGCCACCTTATTATTCCTGCAGGGTATCTGATCACTGGCAGGGCATAGCTGTTTATTGCCCGGGTCTTGTTCTTACCATTGAGCTGGCTTCTGAGGACTTGCCTCACCCGCTGGAGGTATTTGGTCGTAGCCGCTTTCCTTGTTGCTAATTCGAGGTTGCCATTGGCCTGTGGTATACCGAGGTATACCGACTTGCAGCTGTTTTCAATGTCTGCTATTGTTCCTTCAGTGAGTGAGACCCCTTCAGTGTGGACTACCTTGCCCCTCTTAGTCACCATCCGACTACATTTCTCCAGCCCGAATGACATTCCGATATCACTGCTGTAGATCCTGGTTGTGTGGATCAGGGAGTCTATGTCCCTTTCGCTCTTAGCATACAGCTTGATGTCATCCATGTAGAGGAGGTGACTGATCGTAGCTCCATTTCTGAGGCGGTATCCATAGCCTGTCTTGGCGATTATCTGGCTGAGGGGGTTCAGTCCTATGCAGAACAGCAGTGGGGAGAGTGCATCACCTTGGTATATGCCACATTTGATGGACACTTGCGTTAGTGGCTTGCCATTGGCTTCAAGTGTGGTTTTCCACATCCTCATCGAGTTTGCAACGATGTTGACCTTATACAACTCCAAGCATTCATTGATCCATGTGTGTGGCATCGAGTCATATGCTTTCTTGTAATCAATCCAGGCTGTGCACAGGTTGGTATGTCGGGACCTGCAGTCTTGAGCGACTGTTCTGTCAACCAGCAGCTGATGTTTGGCACCTCTAGTATCTCTACTAATGCCTTTCTGTGCTTTGCTCATGTATTGATCCATGTGTCCACTTATCTTAGCCGCAATGATGCCTGACATGAGCTTCCATGTTGTGGAGAGACAGGTTATTGGCCGATAGTTGGAAGGAACTGCACCCTTTGAAGAATCCTTCATGATCAGGATTGTTCGCCCTTCGGTTAGCCATCCTGGGTGAGTCCCATCCATCAGCAGCTGGTTCATTTGTGCTGCTAGGCGCTCGTGGAGAGCTGTGAGTTTCTTTAGCCAGTAGGTGTGGACCATATCCGGGCCTGGTGCCGTCCAGTTTTTCATACCTGAGACTCTTCCTTGTATATCTGCCGCTGTGATGGTAACTGGGTTCTGTTCAGGGAGGTTGCTGTGCTCCTCTTTCAGAGTCACCAGCCATTGTGCACTGCTGTTATGTGCGACCTCCTTCTCCCATATGCCTTTCCAGTATCTTTCAGTTTCCAGCCTTGGAGGGTCTGCTCTGCTGTTAGAACCCTGCCACTGAGCGTACACTTTCGCAGGTTGTGTTGCGAACAGCCTGTTTATTCTTCTGGCCTCATTCTCTTTCGTGTACCTCTTTAGGCGACTGGCCAAGGCCTGGAGCCTTTGTTTGGCAGTTTCGAGTGCTTCAGGTATGGTTATCTGCATGTACCTCTTGGGTATTGGCCTTTTATTCACACCTCTCTGGGTCTCCGTCAATTGACTCACATCTTTCCGAGCCGCCTTGATCTTGGCCTCCAACCGTCTTTTCCATGGTGGGTAATGAATCTCGTGGCTCTCATGGTTGCTCTTGTAGCCAAGCTGAGGTGTATATCAGCTCATTGGTTTCCGTGATCGTTCCGGTCGGGATCGTTCTCAGTGCTGCATTCACAGTTTCCATGAGACTTTCAGGTGGTACTTCACATAGCCGTTGTATTCGGTGCCTTCGTTGCCCAGTTTTCATTCTTGCCATGATCTTATCTCTCAGGTCATTTGCTGCCTCGCTCAGCATTTCATTTATTGGGGCTGGCTTCCCAATCTCATTATTCATTGGGGCTTGCCTCCCAATCTCTGGTTGAACCTCTTCCTGTGATGTGGCAGCCTGGAGCCCTTCACCTCGGAATTTGTGTTGTACCTCATCAATCTCAAGTTGTGATAGCAATTGCCGTTTGTGGATATTGGAACACTGAGCTACTAGTTGTTTCGTGGTCAACCGTGACTGTGGGTTTCGAAGTAACCATTGAGCCCCCATTCTCCGCATGTAACCCCTCTGACTAGGGTTGCTTGAGTAGTAGCATTCTAACAGAGCCATATTATCGCATCTCGTCCAGCTCCGCTTTGTTCCAGTAGCCCATTTTTCATCAGGGTGCTCTGGTTCCCCAGCACCTGACGCAGACCTTGTTTGGCCGGGCGACGTCATTCTGAGCCGGCATGTCATTCCATTTATTGTCTCTCATCATTGTATGAGGTAGGCATTAGCGTGAAGGGTCTTGCCCAAGGACCCACACTGGATGATGTCATTGTGCTCATTTCTGCTCATTTTCTCTGATATCGGTTATATCGATAGTACTGCTTATTACGATACTATTTCTATGAACGCAAGGAGAAAATTTACATGCCGCAGGATCGGATATATCGATAATCCGGTTATATCAATATTTTTCCGACTTCCGAGAATATCGATATAACGAGACTTTACTGTATATATATATTGAGGTTTTCTTTGGGAGTGACCAGGTTGGATAGGATCAGGAATGAGTACATAAGAGGGGCAACTCATATTAGAGGCTTTGGAGAGAAAGTCAGAGAGGCCAGACTGAGATGGTTTGGACATGTCCAGAGGAGAGTGAGTGACTATATCGGGAGAAGGGTGCTGAGCCTTGAACTACCAGGAAGGAGACCGAGAGGAAGACCGAAGAGGAGGTTTATCAAAGACGAGATGAAGGTAGCTGGTGTGAGAGAAGAGGATGCACAAAACCGGGTTCGATGGAGGACATTGATTCGCTCTAGCGACCCCGGAAGGGAAAAGCCAAAAGGAAAAGAAGAAGAACATTTAATCTGTTGGTGGTGACCCTGAAGCTCCAAGCTTGGGGACTCCAGTAGTGTCTCCATCGGATCCTGGGCTTTTTGGAAAGAGAAGCCATGTTATCGGCACATGAAACTCTTTATGCTGATAATTCACTCACTATTCAGCCCGCAAAGTAATGCATTCATCAGAACCAGGCATTTTCCGTTGAACAATCAATATGCTTCTTCAAAAAGTAAACCAAGGAAAAAGGCTTGGTGCAGTCATGCTGTGTTTTCAAGGAAATATGAAGCAATATTTTACTCATATTTACAGATATGCTTGGACTGCAGAAAGTGTGTACGAGACATGTGGTTGCTTCTATATGTCTATGCAATTAATTTGGCTCCTGCATCTTCAAAGCAAAACCAGGGTTTAAACTAGATTCATTCAGTTAAGCAAAGCAGTATGTCAACCATATGGCCAAGCTTGCCTGCTGCATCTTCAATGTTTAATATTCACAACCTTTCAAATTCAAAGGGACATTTACCGCAAAGCCACATGTAAGCTATCTCCGTCAAATTCTCATATGATAAAAGTGTTTCATCAGTATGATAAGAGTGTTGATGTCGCCTATGTGAATTCTTGAAGAACCACTAATATGCGACAATGATTAAATGGTCAATTGAATGCAAAGAAAGTCAAAGACAGATGTACAGTATTTATAAGATAGTGAACAACAAGGGTTTCCAAAGTGTGCATCATCCCCAGGATGATACACACTTTGATCACACAAGGAAATGCACAAGATAATAAAAACAAAAGGATCAATCCATTCTCTATATGCATGTAGTGTTAAGATGACTCGGCGAAATCACAATTTCCGTATTTTCCGGTGTATAAGGCGTACCTAAAAGCCTTGATTTTCTTCAAAAGATGACACTGCGCCCAATACGCAGGTGCTCCTTATACTGTAGGTGAAGTAATATTCAGCCACAACAGGTCTGACAAATACTGTCTGCAGTCAGACTCAATTTACCCCTATAGAAGAAGTCGTGTGTAACCACAGCCTCTACTCTAACGCCTTATAATATTTTACATATTTGGAAAACTTTCATGCATATATATATATATATATATATATTTACAATGTTTCATATTTATATATTGATATATTTCTCTCTTGTTTCGATTTATGATTGTATTTTATTTATTTATTGTATTTGTGATTATATTTTGTTTATTATAGCACCTATCCTTGTCTGTGACTGTAAAGTGTCCTTGAGAGCTTTGAAAGGCGCTTAAAATGTAATGTATTATTTATATATTTATATATTGAAAGTTTGTTATGACGTATAACCCAATAACAGCACAAATAAGAGGGTCGAGTTCTCTAGTGGTTAGCGCATTGCCGAGGTTGTGGGTTCAATTCCCGCTCAGGCCTCCTCATGTGGAGTCTGCATGTTCTCAGGGTCCTCCGGTTTCTTCCCACATTCCAAAAAACATGCACGGCAGACTTATTTAACACTCAAAAAGGTGTGAGTGGGAGCGCACATGGTATGGGGTGTCCCTCGAAGACAGCTGGGATTGGCTCCAGCACCGCCAGCGACCCTTGTGAGGATTAAGCGACACGGATAATGGATGGATGGATGGATTAAGTTGCCGTGGTTTTATGACATCATGCATGAGGGGACAGTATGATACAGAAGGGCTCAACTCTGACACGGTTCAAATGGCCAATTGTGCGGGATCACCCTTAACCTGAGCAACTCCAACCGTCTATAGCTGAATGTTATCAAAACATCTCAGATGAACTTTGACCGATACATTACAAATCAACCAGCGTTAAAAGTTTGTTCCACGCAGGCACGGAGAGAACATTCAAACTCCAAATGTCTACACCGGGAGGCAAACGTGCTAACCAGTTGATTACTGTGCCGCTGCTTGGAGAACAGTTCACATTATACCCAGCTCATTTCCATTCAGTGTAATGAGTGTCATTTGTCAGATGCTTTTTCTTGCAGGTTTTCATTCAACACCATAGAGCAGGGGTCGGGAACCTTTTTGACTAAGAGAGCCATAAAAGTAAAATATTTAGAAATGTTTTTCAGTGAGAGCCACACGCACGCACGCACGCACGCGCACATACAAACGCTCGCGTGCGCGCACACACACACACATGCGCACGCGCGGCCACTTTTCAACAAAATATCAGAATGTCTTATTTAAAATAACTTTGTGATAGTACTCACCGTTAACATGAATGGTTTTCCGTTCCTCGTGATTGGTAAAAATCCGGGCAAACGATCGGAATGAAATTCAATTTGCCGGTCCAGAGGCGAAGTTACTGCTAGCTAGCCTGCACACGGCTCATAAGCTTCCACACAATCTACTTCTCGCAGAAGTATGTTGATGCTAACGTTAACATGGGGCTTGTTAAAATGTCACTGACATTCGACTGTTTCATCGTTGGTATTGTTTCATTGCAAATTAGAATCAGAACATTTTCTCTCCTCTAATGCTCCGGTGCATTCACGCTGAAGTGCACGAGTTGGGCTCATTTAAAGGGGCATTTACTTGTTTCAACATGACGGCCACTATCATCCAATCAAAATGGCGCTTTCGGCCATTCTAGGTCAGTGTCATCCAATCAAAATTGCGCTTTCCGCCAACTGCAGCCCCAACGGGAAATGAACGGCGAAAAAAACGACAATATGTATTTAGTTTCATCGGCGAGCCATATGCAATCATCAAAAGAGCCATATATGGCTCGCGAGCCATAAGTTCCCGACCCCTGCCATAGAGTGTAAAAATGACCACAGACAAGGTGCCCGTATCCATCCTACCTACTCAGTGCTAGAGTAACAATTACTAAAGTGTTAAATGTTGAACATCCAACTGGGTGTTGCAGTAACAAAATGCAGTGTTGACAGTCCAATATTAATGGCATAACTGAGTGTTTGGATTCAAATGAATGATGGCTCATGCACATGGCCTGTGACCGACTTGCAAACAATTCAGTCTGCAGTCTGTCTTGGTTCACCCCAAGTTAACCCTCTGCTACCATTCAGTACAAGCGGTGTTGTATATCGATGGATGGCAACAATAAAATAACGGTCAAATAAAATTTAAAATGATGACATCAAGAGTCACGCTGGTATGAATGAATAAATCTTGAATTCTAATTGCATGCCGGTAACCATCAAAACACATACAAATAAAATTTTGGGGTTGTAAGAAATGCCTTATCATCACAAAGATGTTATCCATTGTCCCAAAACTATGGAATTTTCATTTCTGTCACATACGAACATTTCATTCAGGCATTCACATAAGAGGAAGTGACAACATGGACATAACATATGGGGCAGCATCTTTTTGCATGTTCTGGATATTAGAGCATCTCTCGATGTGTCAACTTTGCCTTCATTTTGACCCTTTGACAACTGTATGATGCACTAAATGACATGCTTTAATCAGATAATGGTTGTTCAAAGGTTGAGTGATGTTCCATTCCAACATTCCATGACAACAAAACAGAAACAAGACACCAAGAGTATAATTCCTGTTAGCTGACATGGTCAGAAAGTCAGGAAACCCGTTTGTGCAACCCGGTGTTAAAGGACAACCAACACCAATGTGTTGTTTCCTAACTGACATCAGAAAAACGTTTTATAGCATCTAAAATACCCAAAACACGCAGGCTGATATTTTTAGTCAAATGAAGAACACCAATAAAAATGACTGAAAGTCTCCTAAAACTACTTCAAAATGATCTGAGAAAGTTTCATTTTCAGAAGGTCCCACCCCCTTATTCGTGACGTCACGCCAAGACGTCTTGCCTTGCTCGAGAATCTAAACAATGGCTTCAGATTCGGAGATGTTTTCTTGTTACTCATCCAGTTATGAATATGATTCAAATAGTTCTGAAGAGGAAAGCATAAATGTTTGCAATTGATTGATTAAAGGAATCCTCCCATATCAATTCGAGCCGTCAATGACAGCAATGTAGCACCCAGAAAATGCAGAAGATTGCGCCCAAGCTCCGTTAGAAATGGGCTGATTTGTCAGCTGGGAATTTGTGTCAGCGAATATCAAATAGTTGTCTTGGTGCAACACACAACAATTCACCATGGCGTTATTTATGTGTTTTCCTTCTAATTTCGCCATCAACAAGGATCAACACAAAGTTTTCAGACCAAACAAAGTACCCAAAATGCATTGTGTGTCGCTTTCTCGGTCAGGGGCGGTCCAAACGTGACGTCACATGGGGGTCGTCATCAACTCGAAAACAAGACTTCATGAATATTCAGCGCAAGTCTTAAAACGTAAACTATAGCTATATGCTGTGGAATCTTTGTAAAATACGCTCAGTAGAAGTCATTTGAAGTGATTTTAGAAATTGTGGACACAACTTGTCCAGAGGCGTCGGTTGTCCTTTAAGTTGGTAAGGCCTTTTATTCCTGATTGAAGAAAGGAATTTTTATCAAGCAGCTGATAAATAATGCTCATTAGACTGAAGTGTGTCAACTGGGTGACTCTTCCAGAACACACACAACATATTGGCTGGTCTGTGTCCAGTGGAGGGTTCCTACAGTTTCACACATTCACAGGATTTAATAAGAACCGTATTTCAAGCTGAGTGCAAAGAAAAGTCAGAGAAATAAGTTGAAATAAATTTGAAGCTAGTCATTCTAGCTGCCTTCACGTACATGCACGTATATTTTAAATGATAATAATAATGAAGATGAGAATTTGACCTACTATAATAGGAAGTTTGTTGGATTGTCTTGCAAGCAAGGAGGAAAATGCCCCCCCGCAAAAATATTGCATCTAACTAGTAAACCTCAAAGTATTACGTAGGGATGTGGTTTCCGTTCACTGACAGATAATATTGACATAAATGATCCACTCATTTCTGAACTGATCATCATCAAAAGGGCGGAAACATGCTGGAACTTCCCCCACCTGAGTTTGAGCAGGAGTATACCTTGAACAGTCAATCACCATTCAATTGCAGGATACACACCAACAAACAAACAACCAGACTCACAATCACACTGAGGGAGAAATGAGAGTGTTCTGTTCACCGACGGTGAATGTTTTTGGAATGTCTACGGAACCTGGAGAAAACTCTCTGGAGAACATGTCCACCATCCTGCCATTTTGGTAAGATATTATTCATATTATGATCATCGAAACCGGATGTGATTAGAATCAGAACAAATAATTCATCGACAAATGTTTACTTACAAAACTGATTGTTGTCTAGTGTAATCATTCAGCAACGCCACTGTGGCGACACATGTTTGAGGAGAGTGTTGCCGTTTTAGTTTCTGCTTGTGTCCATGTGTCGGACTTTACGCTGACTTGAGACAGGAGATGTCTGGGTCATGAACCCACATTCCGTCTGTATTGTGTAATAATTCATAAGGCAAGAGGTAATACCTGGGTTTATAATCTTATTGAGTGGATTTAGACCTGCTCAGTGATATCCTCCCATTGCGAGGTTAATACTTGAATCGATAACAGATGAATTTATCCTGAACTGTGCCAGTCTTGTCTTGTGTGTGGAAGTGTGTGAAGTCTTTTTGAATGGACACAATGTCGGCTCAGCCTTATTGGACTCAATGCCACCGCATTGAGTCAAACCGCTAAGTGATATACAGTATATATTTTTTTAAATCCTGATGCGAGCTATCATTTGTGTGCTGGCTTTTGTATACAATGGCTTGTCTTCCTGTGCCAAGTTAGACTGTATTGCAAGGCTATAGAAGTTTGGTATTTTTGAAGCCTGGGTACTTGAAGCTCTTGCTGCTCATGTCAGGGGTTTGATTTCTGATTGAAATGTTGGCCTGTTAGGTGACAAGTAGGTAGGTGACAAAAAGGATTGGTCCCAGGACAGAGCCTTAGGGCACACCAGATGATACAGGAGAGGACTGTGAAGTGAAGGAGTTAATTCAGATGAACTTAGAGCGGCCAGAGAGATAAGAGTGGAATCAGCGTAGGGGTGTGTCGGTGATTCCTATGGAGGAAAGTCTGTCAAGGATGATGGGATGAGAAATGGTGTAAAAAGCTGCAGTGAGGTCAAGAAGGACGAGGACAGAGAGTAAACCGACGTCAGCTGCCAAAAGATCATTCGTGACTTTTAAAAGAGCTGATTGTGCACCGTGGTGTGGGCGGAAACCAGATTGGAATGGTTCGTAGAGATCATTCTGGGAGAGGTGCGGTGTACATATCTTTTTGAACAGTGAGTCTGGTTCTCCGATAAAGTCTTTCAAGCTGGCGTGTTTTCGATTTCATGGAGCACAGATGAGCATTGGACCAGGGTGCAGAACGAGTAAATAAAACAGAGCGGGATTTGACAGGAGCGAGCGTGTTGAGAATGTCATTGAGGTCCGAGTTGTAGCGGGAAACCAGTTCGTCAGGAGAGGAGCATGGGTGCAGAGATAATGAGCCAAACAAAATGGAGTGTAAGCCATTGAGACCTCTGGCTTGATCTCCCCCTTCCAAGGCGCGGAGGACATTACAGTCAGCTTTTAGGCCGACTAGCTGAGGATGTTCTGTGGAATGAGATTCTCTCTGCCGCTGGGGCCCAAGGGTCATTTGGGCTAAGCCTTCAGGGTAACTTAAGAAAAGCATTAAACTCATACTGCATTGCAGAACAATTCTGTCCATGACCTCACTTATACCCCAGACTGTATACCTATAAATAAACAAATAAATAAATAAATAAATAAATAAATAAATACATCCAACATGACCGGGAAGAAAACTCCCATTTGTCCAGCTTGTATTTTGAACTAATTAATTTTACACTCCTCTTTTCTTGGGCCCACACCGAAAGCAATATTTTGATTTGGTACTTCAGCAAATCATTTCCTCGTCCGCACGCTTATAATGGGAAGCATGTGTGCGCCCCCACCTCTCTGGAGAAAATGTTTCACATGACTTTTAACTGCTGTTGCCAAAGTTAGACAGCTCAGCAATGTATGTTACCTGCTGTTAGCCAAGTCAAGCAGTCGGGACAGTCGAATATAAATGACTAAAATGAAAAGACAGCAGCAACATATACAAATTGTTCAGATCTGATCTGATCTTATGAGTGGAATACACAATGTAAGAGTAACACTTTTAAAAGACAACCGACGTGACGTCACCTCTAGAACGCCCCCGACTGAGAAAGCGACACACAATGCATTTTGGGTACTTCGTTTGACCTGAAAACTTCGTGTTGATCTGTATTGATGGCGAAATTAGAAGGAAAAAACATAAATAACGCAAAGGTGAATCGTTATGTGTTACACCAAGACTACTATTTGATACTAGTTGACACAAATTCCCAGCAGACAAATCAGCCCATTTCCAATGGAGTGTGGGCGCCATCTTGTGCATTTTCTGGGCGCTACATTGGAGTCCAGACGCCTCAAAATGGGACGGAAGGACTTCTTTAATCCTTCTACTTTAGACCTTCTGGAACTGGCCATTTCCGGTTTCATTTTGAAGTAGTTTTTGGACACTTGTCATTTTTATTGGTGTTTTTCATTTGACTAAAAATATCAGCCTGCGTGTTTTGGTAATTTTAGATGCTACAAAACGTTTTTATGATGTCAGTTAGGAAACAAAAAAATGGTGTCGGTTGTCCTTTAAGTACATAGTCAACGTTTTCATTGTTAAACACTTGACTGAAATGATCCAGTTTTGTTTTTTTCCTACACCAAATGAAGTGAATTATAATTTAGTGGGATGAATCGTGGAGTCTTTCATCCAAAGTAAATCAAAAATAATTGACTGTAAACGCTCACCAAGGTAAGGTTTCCCTCCATGGGATAAGAATCCAAGTGCATATGGAACTATGACACCACACTGCTGGCCTTGTTGAAAGGATATTGATGTCACTGTGGTTTTGGGGGGTTTCCTGGATAGATGACATCATCCTGGCTCTCTGAGACAGCTGTGGGTGTCCAAATTGCTCTCAGTGGGTGGGAGCCAATCAGGCACCTGACCTTTTCTGTTTGCAGAGCTTCACTTACATTTTTACATTACAATTTAAGCTAACCAATGCGACTTTAACATGAGTTATCATTTTGATGTGAAATATGTCACACCGCGTTGGTTTCTATGTTGCAGTTGTAAAACAGCACTTTGCTGGAGTCCTTGTAACTGCAAATAGGAGCAGGAAATATGCCCTCCAATTAAAAGAAAAAAGAGAAAACAAAAACAAAGCACCAAACACATTATTACTTATGTTATTGCCAGAACATTTTAAAATACTTCCAAATTTTCAAAACTCAAAGCCTGTAATTATTCCAAAAAGGAAACCAGTTCAGAAACCAGGAAGAGTTGTGGGAAGACAAGGAAAGAGTAAGTGCAACACTGCCTCAATTTTTCATGAGAATGAGGGGCAGACTTTTGAAAACATAGAAAACAACAAAAAAATCATGTCAGGTATCCTGTACTGTAATTCTTTGAATTTTTTAAGAAAGCACGTTGCAGACATAATCAAACACTCAAGGCCTCATGCAAAGGATATACACAAAAATGTGGCGAGGACACCCAAATGTTCAGATGTATGAAGAGTGAGTGAGGCGAGTCGTAGATGTGATCAAAAGGATCTTTCCTTGTAAACTGTGTAAAACATATTTAGTTCGCTGACGAAGTATCTTGGATAAGAAGCGAAACGTCTGACACCTTCAAAGAAGTACAGATGACGGCTGAAGAAACCTTTTCATCTATGTAAAACAAGAAATTTGTCTCTGGTAGTCTGACCAACGCTACTATTGCTGTAACAAGCAACTACAGTGTTGTCTTTTAAAGCATACATTTTATTTTTTCAAAGTTCCCAAAATATCCAAGCATGTTTCTCCTCCCCACAAAGCTTCCTCTGTTGGATTCGAATTCAGCTACAGAAAGGATGTAAAGTAGTTATACCTTCAATGGCACTCAGAAAAATGAGTAAGATGCACTTGCAACAGAAAATAATAAATTCAATCGGGGTGTTTGTGAACGCAGAGCAAACGACACATTCTGTCAACATCTCCATAGACAGCAGTAGACAGGAGACAACCTGAACTAGTTGCCAGCCAATGGCAGGGCACACAGAAACGAACAGCCATTCGTGCTCACACTCACACCTTGGAACAATTTGGAGTGTTCAATCAGCCTGCCATGCATGTTTTTGGAATGTAGTAGGAAACTGGAAATCTCTGGGAACCCCCACACAAGCACTGTGAGAATATGCAAACTACATACACAGAGGCCGCGGGGATTGAACTCACGACCTATACAATGTGAGGTCGACCCGCTAATCAGTGTACCACTGGGCCACCCTAAACGGAAGGCATGTTTGAGAACACTCAGTCAGGCCGCAGCCAGAATCGAACCCCAAACCTCTGCCCTAGCTGACTCTAACCATTTGATTAATAGGCAGGCTCATTGCATATTTGCGTATTTAAATTGGGGCCTGTAAATATAGGGGTCTGATATTGCATCATATGCAATCAATGACATATTGATGGAGATGTAGGAAAGGAATGGATTCATGCATCTGCAAAGATTCATAAATACTGTCTCTGCCCACTATGGCAGTCCTGCTTTGTGTCTTGCCTTATATGGCAGCATGCCTGCAGAGTTGGACTGGTCCCCTTTGGTGCTGCTAAAAATGTTTGGGCTAACGCTACTCTGGGGCCACACCCGTCTCAAAAGGCTTCAGTTTCCCTCGCTGACAATAGATGCCTCCAAGGACGCAGTGGAAATTGAGAATATTGGGTCAGCAGTTCTTGGCGGTCAGTTTGACTTTTTATGGGAGGAAACCTCACCAGTTGATCATACTAACAGTACTTAGATCCAACCCACGGGTTGCAAGGACATTTTCATCATTAACTGTCTCTCCCAAGTGGTGGTTGGATCCCTTCGCTTAGACTGTGTACAGCAGCCACTGCACGGCAGCTGGAAACCAGGGGCTCGATTTTAATAGACAGTAAATGCGTACACGCTGGTTTATCCAGATTTTTCGAGCCATTGCAAGGCTCACTGTGTTTGTTTGTCAATTTCACTGTCTGCATTATTATTGCACTATTATCGAAAACAATTTTGCAGATTCATGTAAGATTGTCGCCGATACAACTAATGCATAGCCTCCTTACTGCCTCTCTCAGATAACTTTTCCACTCATGCATAGCAGATCTAAAAGTAGTGAGAAACATTTTCTATACTTTTTTGTTGAGAATTTGTGTGTGTATATGTTTGTGTGTGTGTGTGTGTGTGTGCGTGTGCGTGTGCGTGTGTGTGTGTGTGTGTGTGTGTGTGTGTGTGTGTGTGTGTGTGTGCGCGCGCGAAAGAAACTCTTGCACTGTGCATGGCCACATCAGAAGCTGCAATCTGATTGGCCTAAAAACAAAACAAAACCAAAATAACTATTCTTTGTGACACAGACAAGACGCTCTCTATGAAATAAAGGCAAATAAATGCTGGAAATAAATTACGACAATTTCATGAGAGTTATGTGTCAAGTCTGTTTTTGCTTCTGATGGTATTTGTAAATGCAAAAAAGGCTTTGAATGCTCTGCTGGGAACTTAACCTTTTGCATGGTACAGTTCACATTCCAAATCCAGTATCATCAGCGTGATTAATTTCTCACCCCAAGGTCAGTTCTGCGGGGAGCATTGGGGTCACGATTTCTGTTGAAGAGTCAAGTGCGAGGTGATGAGTGCCCACAGGAAGGAATGTTTGTGTTTGACTTTGGAATTCAAAATAAACAATGTACTCTTGAAGCCAGGTGGCAAGAAATACACGGTGTTTGTTATTCAAGGTGGATTTGTGAATTTTATTTCAGAATTGTAATTTACAGTATATGATCAACGGAGTTTGTAAAAGAATTCACACTAAATCTAACTGGCCAGTGTTTGTTGTACAATTGTAAAGAAAATGTGAACCCCCCACAAAAAGCATTGTTCACACATTAATATACTTAGTCTGCTTAATCTTAATAGATTTATGAGACACAAATGAGTGTGAACCATGGGGGCAGTCTTGGTTTGTGGTAAACAGGTTATAATGTTGGTAATAGTGTGTTGTGGCTACTTTTCCCGTCATGGGGACTGATAAATCAACTCTCCAGATGAATCTCTGACACTTGGTGGAGAAGCATGTAACAATTATTCATCAAGAATGGCTGTACGGGCAAATTTTTCCAAAAATGTGTCCAGCTGTGTAAGTATATGGTGGTGTTGGTCAGGCCACATCATTGGCATATATACCAGGCTAAATTTCTTTGTTTTTGATTTGTGCGTCTTAACACGGGTATTGTTTGTTTTTGTTTTTTTCATAAGGTCATAAAGGCAACTCGGTTTCATAGCAAAACCAATTGTAATGATTGGGGAAATACTTTTCATGACCGATTAAGGCACTGGTGTCAAAGTTAAGGCCAGATCAGGCCAGCCATGTCATTTTACAGGTGTATGTAAATTGTCATGCGTAATAACGATGTTTTGCAATAATTTTGTGACCTTGATGACATCCACAACAATTGAACAATGCTTGACTAATTTCAAAACTAGTGAGCCAGCGTTAATTTTTTTTGGTGTATGTAAAAAATAAATATGTATTCATTTTCATAATGGCCCTCCGAGGGAAGAACTAACTCCAAAGTGGCCGACGACAACAATAAATTTGACACCCCTGGATTAACGGGTCATTAAATTGAACACCATCTGTGTAATACTTTCATTTGAACATTCATTTACAGTGTTGGCGGGTTCGCTGCCCTAACATAACACACACAAACCTAGGAAAAGCATCAAATCCACATCAGTATTCAGGATCTGACTCCACAGTCTTTTCCACACAGGCATTGTGTGACATTGTTCTAATATTAAGCCCACTATAATGTTGCCCTGCTGGCTCACACAGAATTTATCGTTGGTCACCAAATGCTGCACCGGTGGCATGACATTCCATAATGGAGGTGTAATGGCGTTGGGGTCAGCACTTCCGCAGCTTTGAATGAAATGCTCTGTCTCGGTAACAGACGCAATGGAAAAGTCCAACAACTGCTTACAGTTGGCATAGTAGGACACGTGTCTAAAAGAAAAATTAAATGCATAACATACTTTTTTGGTGTATCAATTGCTAAAGCTGCCATTCTTCCGGCTATCGTCTCTCGTTGCAGCCATAATTTAGATCTTTACTAACAACAACTTGCAAATGGTCCTGTGGCACAAAGAATGCAATTAGTAAAAATGTCATTTGCATGAAAAAAAATGCAAAATAACAAATTACCTTTACAGTTTGCTTTTGTAAGTGTATTGTCTGCAGACACTTGGATGTCCACAGCTGTAACCAAAAACAGTAATGTTGTCCTAGGCAGCATTGGGGATCTTTGTGCAGAAAAGCAACAGAAAGTGCCGAATATTCTGAAAAAAAGATTTGTTTTTCCCTCCAATAAATACATTGTCAATGAGATTCAGGAAAATCCAAAACACTGCAAATGTATTGAGATGTAACAGAGAAACAAAAGACACATTTTTTGATCACCCATAACAGAGTAAAAGGGTAGCAAAAGGCTCCCGTCTTTGCGCCAGGGTAGCCATACCGTTTTCTCTTCCTCCAATGATTTTCACAACTCAGCAGGAGAATGTGTTTGGAATGATAAGGCACGACAGGGCGTGTTTTTTCAGGGCTTAGAGTGAGGAAATTTAGCTCTCTATGGAATTGATTTCTTTGGCTATTTGGTTAGATGACAGACTAAGGGAGAGGTGTAAGAAAAGATCAGTCAGTTAATTCTCCTTCAATCTTTCCACCAGACCTTCTCAACGCCTGCAACTGCTTTGCTGTTGGTGCTAACCACCGTATAAGATCTCTCTGTCTTTCCTTCTTTATGAGCCCATGCGGTTGGGGAGAAAGATTGCATAAACCAAAAGCTCAAGGAGCATGGCTCAGTGGGAGTCAATTGGATTGTATTGGATTTGCCTTTATTAGTCTCGCAGTGGAGACATTTACATTTCACAGCAGCAAAGTTATGAAAGAAATGAAAGTAGAAAAGCAAAACACAGTCAATGACACTACTCATGATAAATCCACGATCACACAAAGAGATTCCGATTAAAAATAAAAACGGTTATATTTTATTGAATGCTCCTTTTTCAAATCCAGATTATAACGAGAGCTGTGGTTTCTCAACTTTGCAGTATCGCTCTAGATATATCCCATTTTAACTCCTGGTAATGCAGAAACCATAATTCATGTGTATGTTACATATGCACTTGATTATTGCAACATATTGTTCTCTGGTATAACAATGTCCAGTATTAAAAGCTTACATTTAGAACAAAATGCGGCAGCTAGACTCCCGAGGAAGTTTGATCACATTACTACGATACTGGCAAGGACGCATTGGATTCCTGTCCATTCGAGATGCACTTTTAAGATTTTGCTACTAACATGTAATGGTACATGACACAACCTTCCCATCTTGTTGACTGAGTGATACCATATGTTCCGCCCCAATCACGTTGGTCTTTTAATGATTCTCAGAGCCAAAACGAAGTCCGCAAGCTCTGCAGCATTTTCTCTTCGGGTTCCATTGTTCTGGAATGTCCTGCCCACATGAATTAGAGTAGCCCACTCATTTGAAATGTTTAAAATGATACTTAAGACTTCTGTGTATAGTCTTGCATTTTATTGATGGATCTTTGTTGCCTGTGTGTACTGACATTTCTTTTATTCCTCCTTCCCGCTTTTCCTTCATCCCGAGGTGAAGATGACCCAATTGGACGTTGCTGCATGAATTCTGCTCCAATCGTTATGGACATGATTTCCACCAACTGAACTGGACAAGACTACTCAGAGGCGCTGCAATGCAGATTTCTTCATTGACCAACTGGGACATGCCACTCTAGGACCCTGCAGTTTTCATCTTGCTAAATGGACTTTCACATAATTCTAAGTAACACTGTACACCAAAATTGTGTCAAATGTTGCCCACTCGTCATCCATTGCTGCTTGGTCATCCTGGAAAAGGGGATTCCCCGTCTGCAGCCCCTTGTCAAGGTTTCAAAATTTTCCCCAGATGGCGTTTTTAAGAAGATATCCTCGCGCTCCTGGGGATCATTCTCAGTGGATCTTGTGAACACTTGTAAACTGTGGGCATGTGAAGCCCATTGAGACTGTTTGTGATTAAGGGATATAATAAATGTGACTTGACATGACTAGAATAGACAAGCACACGACTCCCATCACTGAAATGATAACGATACTTCTGTTGCGTCACATGTGGTCTTGGCTCACTTGAGTCGTTAGAGGCTAACAGAGCATAGGGACATGTTCCAAAACTGCGATGGGCAGTCTTTATGTTTATGTATATGGTAGTACTGTTGCAACAAGAGTAACACTTATATGACTGAGCGAATCACTTTCATTTCATTTCATTTCCATGAGTAATTTGAATGAAGCCTAGACCCGTTGCAGATATATACCGTATTTTCCAGTGTATAAGGCCCACCTAAAAGCCTTCATTTGAAGATGACTCTGCGCCTTATATGCAGACGCACCTAAAATATAGTTTAAAGTACCGTATTTTCCGATGTATAAGGCGTTGCTAAAAGCCTCCATTTTCTTCAACAGATGACTCTGCTCCTTAGGCCCCAGTGCGCCTTGTATGTGAAGTAATATTGAGCCACAATAGGTCTTACAACTACTGTCAGCAGCCACCAACTCCACCCCCCCAGTAGAACAAGTAGTGCGTCACCCCAGCCTTTACTGTAATGTGGTGTGCCTTATATTTGGAAACCTTTATATACTTATATATTATAGTTGAAAACCTTTTTTTCATTCATTGAATCAGTGCCTTATAGTCCGGTGCGCCTTATATATTGAAAATATGGGTACATTTTTTTTCTAATACTTGTGAATGAATAAGGTCAGTGCAATTATAGATGACGACAGAAGAAGTGTGTCGTGCCCTTTAGCTCTCAGACAACAACTGTCTATGGTATAAAGAGCGTTGGCGCTTGACTGAAAGAGAAGATTTAACCATCACCACAATGACCACATTCTTTATTCGCTGAGATTCAGGCTCATGTCACTAAGCCAGCATTCCCCACAGCTAAGGGAGAAACCAGCTTTGTTCTAAATGTCAAGTCCGCCGGTGTTTGCTTGAAATCAAAAAATACTTTGATGGAAATTGACTGACAATAATTTCCCTTCCAGGGATTTAGCGAGCAATGAATTCACACATACACATATTCACCTCGCAGTGCGGCGGTCCTGGGTTTAATTTTGACCCCAGACTTCCATTGTGAAGTTTGCAAGTCTGATTCCCTCCCATATTCCAAAAACATGCCTTGTCAGGTGATTGTGATTGTGATCACGACTAGTCGTTCATCTACGTGTGCCCTGCGATTGGCGGGAAACCAGTTCAGCGTGTGCCTGAAGCCCAGGTGGACAGGCACCAGAATACGCCCAACCCTGTGAGGATTAAGCCAATTAGAAAATGGATGGATGGATGGACATACAATTGTAGTTTTTGAGGATTCAGAAATGTGCCAAACAAGAACAAAAAAACTACCAAGTCATTGCGACAAATGCAAATGGATATTTTAATTCCAATAAACCTTCCATAAATGCATTTTCTTACATATAAGCATGAATGATTGGTTGTGTATGTTAGCCCTGGTATTAGCTGGCGACCAATGCGGGGTTTACCCTGCCTCTCACTCTATCAGCCCGGCATGGCTACATCACGTCTTAAACCTACTGAGGGTACATTTTATTTCGAAAATGGATGGATAAATCCAAAGCCATCAATCATACAGTATTGTTACAATTGTTACTATTAGTCAAGTCAATTTTTTGGGTGACAATAATATGATCAAGGTGCCCCCGCTATTCTAAACATGGCATTTTTATTCCCGGTAATATCATGAAAAATGAATCAATCAGCATAATCCACCATCTCAGTGGTTGACCATTTGTTTCACTACCATAAAAATAAAGATGTATTGCATTGTGCAGTCTCACAACAGCTGAAGCTAGTTGCGTGGCAATTCAAACAAATCACTCCGACTCAAACGTCAACAGTTCAAATGAGGTGTGGCAATTTGGTCTCAAGAATTGCTCTCTGGCATTAGTAAAGCCATGTGATGGAGGGCATATTCGAGGGTGGTGTGTTCGTAAGTGCCCCAAGTGCAGCTGTTGCTCTTCTGAGTGTAATTTTTTTCAGTGACTTTGAGCCAATTGGTGGGTGGTGAGTCTTTCAAGTACATTGTTGTTGGTCCAAAACCAAAACACAAGACACCTACAAGCCCTCGTACAACCTCCTGTCCAACATGATGCTCTCATACTGACTTCATTGACTTCACTGGAACTTTTTTGAGGGTGTTTCTCTTTGGAAAGCTCAAGCTTAACGGCTCCAGGTTTTATGAAGAGTGAAACATTGGATGAGGTTATGGAACTTCCCAATACAACTTTTGTGTGTTTAAACCAGCAAATGAAAAAAGAGGAAATTGATTCATAGGTTTGTATCCACCGGTGCGTAGACATATAAATTATGAATGAGGTGAAATCCTGGGCACATCACGATCAAAGATAAACTCTGCACTCGGGACATTGCTAGCCATTAGCTTCTGGCTGTATTACCTGCCACAGGAATTCTCACACGTCATAGCTGTGATGGTGTACATTCAACCAATGGCAAATGGCGGCGCAGCCTCTGATGCCCTCATGACTTTTGTAAACATGCTGCAAACCCAGTCGCCCAACGCTTTGTTCATCATCTCTGGGGACTTCAACCATGCCTTCCTGCAATTCACCCTCCCAACATTCACTCAGTATGTAACCTGTGCTACCAGAGACAATAACATCTTGACTTTCTCTATTCAAATGTGAAGGATGCATACAGACCCTACCCTCTCCCCCCTCTTGGAAGAGCAGACCATAATATGGATGAAAATGTTTCTTCAGCCGTCATCTGTACTTCTTTGAAGGTGTCAGACGTTTCGCTTCCTATCCAAGAAGCTTTGTCAGCAAACTAACGTCTTACTGGTAGTTTCGGACCTATAAATATCCCTACTGTCCAGACGTGGCGGTGTCGGACTCTGTTAGTACAGCCTTTTCTGTCTCTGAGAGATCTCTGTCTGACAAATTTTTGATCCAATTCTCCCTTGAAATCTGCTCATTCCTGCTTTTCTTGTGTTTACCAGTATCTGTGAATGTTTCCCTAACAGTAATTTTTGAAATTTACCCTTTTGTCTCTCTTTGGTTTTGCTGTGGTGCCTCATGTATTCTGATTTAGTAAATTCACACACTTCCTGGCAGACACTTACTAACAGAGTACGGCACTGCCACGTCTGGACAGTAGGGATATATATAGGGACGAAACTACCAGTAAGAGTTTGCGGACGAAGCTTCTTGGATAAGAAGCGAAACACCCGACACCTTCAAAAAAGTACAGATGACGGCTGAAGAAACCTTTTCATCGATGGACTACTCCTGTACGACTGAGAGATACACATACAGACCACAAAATGGTGTATCTGCCGCCTGTGTACGAATCCCTGGTGCACAGGCAACCAAAAGTGAGAAGCAACCAAAAGTGAGAAGATGGTCCACAGAGGCTGAAGAGGCTCTGCGGGACTGCTTTGATTCAACCAGGTGGGAGCTCTTCACTGAGATTCATGGGGAGAACATTGATTAAGTCACCGACACCATCATGGATTACATAAACTTTGGTGAAAGAAAGACCGTACCTACCAGGACTGTGCAAGTTTTTCCAACAACAACAACAACAACAAACTTTATTAATTAAGGCCCTCCTGATGGAAAAGAAAAGGGCTTTTATGTCGGGGAACAGAGAGAAACTGAAGGCCGTGCAGATCCAACTGAGGATAAAGTTCAGAGAGGGGAAAAAGGCCTACAGAATAAAAATGGAGGAGCAGCTGCCAATCGGCCTCCTGGTTCCAGCCTGTCTGTCACAACTGTGCAGGTGAGGAACCAAATAAGGAGGATGGAAGTGAGAAAGGCAGCAGGTCTGGACAACATCAGTTCCCGACTCCTCAAGACTTGCTCCTACCAGCTGTGTGTCGTTGTCCAGCCAATGTTCTACCTGATCCTGAAGCTGGGAAGAGTTCCAGTGCTTGGTCCCAGTGCCCAAGATCGCCCACCCAAAGAAGCTCAACAGCTACAGATCGGTGGCGCTGATGTCTCACCTGATGAAAACGCTGGAGAGACTCATCTTCGCCCACCTTCGACCGCTGGTGAGCTCATCACTGGACCTGCTACAGTTTGCCTACCAGTCCAGCATCGCTGTGGAGGATGCCATCATCTATACCTCCTCCACTCTGCACTGCTGCACCTGGAGAATGCTGGGAGCACGATAAGGATCACGTTCTTATATTTCTCCAGTGCCTTCCACCATCCAGCCCAATTTACTGGGGGACAAACTGCGGCATGCCAAAGTGGACCGCCACTTCACATTTTAGAGAAAAGCAGGTTAGGGTGATTATATATATATGTGATTAAGGTGATTATTATTTCTATACAAACCGGCCACAGACAGGGCAAAGAACTGTGAGTCGGAGAGGCTTCTCTCCAGCACTGGAGCGCCACAGGGAACAGTCCTGGCTCCATTCCTGTTTACCCTCTACACCTCGAACTCCAACTACAAAACTCCAACCTATATATTGGATTGGCCTTTATTAGTGCCTTTATTAGTGTATACATATGGCGATATATATATATATATATATATATATATATATATATATATATATATATATATATATATATATCAAGGTCAAAATGGGAAACACCTCCCAAGGTGGTGGAGAATGACCGAGCAAAGATCCTATGGGACTTCCAGATACAGACCGACAAGATGGTAATGGCCAAGCAACCAGATATCGTGGTCATAGATAAAGGGGAAAAGAAAGCCGTTGTCGTGGATGTAGCTGTCCTGAGTGATGGAAACATCAGAAAGAAGGAACATGAGGAAATCGAGAAATACCAAGGGCTCGGAGAGGAGCTGGAGAGAGCCTGGAAGGTAAAGGTGACAGTCGTGCCTGTGGTGGTCGGAGCACTCGGGGCAGTAACCCCCAAACTTGACGAGTGGTTGCAACAGATCCCGGGAACAACATCGGATATCTCGGTCCAGAAAAGCGCAGTGCTGGGAACAGCACGGATACTGCGCAGAACCCTCAAGCTTCCTGGCCTCTGGTAGAGGACCCGAGCTAAAATGGGGGACAGATGAGGATTATATATATATATATATATATATATATATATATATATATATATATATATATATATATATATATATATATATATATATATATATATATATATATATATATATATATCATCTCTCATCTCATTTTCCGTACCGCTTATTCCTCATTAGGGTCGCGGGGGTTGCTGGAGCCTATCTCAGCTGTCTTCGGGCACGAGGCGGGGGACACCCTGAATTGGTTGCCAGTCAATCGCAGGGCACACAAAGACATACAACTGTCACTCTCACACTCACACCTAGGGACAATTTGGAGTGGTCAATCTGCCTGCCATGCATGTTTTTGGAGTGTGGGGGGAAACCGGAGGACCCGGAGAAAACCCACGCGGGTCCGGGGAGAACATGCAAACTCCACACAGGGAGGCCGGACCGGACGCGAACCGGCGACCTCTGCACTGTGAAGCCGGTGTGCTAACCACTCGACTACCGGGCCGCTATATATATATATATATATATATATATATATATATATATATATATATATATATATATATATATATATATATATATATATATATATATATATATAAATATAATATACCTCGTCTCACCCACCATGGGTGGTGTCTGTCCTCATTTCAGCTCGGGTCCTCTACCAGAGGCCAGGAAGCTTGAGGGTTCTGCGCAGTATCCGTGCTGTTCCCAGCACTGCGCTTTTCTGGACCGAGATATCCGATGTTGTTCCCGGGATCTGTTGCAACCACTCGTCGAGTTTGGGGGTCACTGCCCCAAGTGCTCCGACCACCACAGGCACGACTGTCACCTTTACCTTCCAGGCTCTCTCCAGCTCCTCTCTGAGCCCTTGGTATTTCTCGATTTTCTCATGTTCCTTCTTTCTGATGTTCCCATCACTCGGGACCGCTACATCCACGACAACGGCTTTCCTTTCCCCTTTATCTATGAATATATATATATATATATATATATATATATGAAAATTGCAAAGAGCAGTACATTGGGGAGACTAAACAAATTCTCAAAAAAAGACTATCAACATCGCAGGGATAATACTAGTGGGCCTTAACCGGCAGTACATATGCACCTAAAAGGTAGCAACCACTCATTTGACGACAATGAGGTTAAAATCTTAGCGAAAGAACATACATGGTTTGAAAGGAGAGTAAAAGAAGCGATCCTCATAAAACAATTAAATCCTTCATTAAACCTATATGGTGGGGTGAGGTTCAATTTGGATCGTTCATACAATAGCCTGCTTAGGCAACATAGGATTAGTAATACCGATGAGGTGATACCAGTGGAAGTGGGACAATCAGGCCAGTTGTTAGTCAGAACAATAGGAACAATCACCGGAGCTGCAGGGAGTAGTCCTCTGCTCCCCCCCAACCTGAGAGCGGGCACCTATCATAGCAGAGTCCGCAGTTAACAATACATCTGCTGATGCACAAACTTGGACACATCATCAGTGTTGATTGCTAGAATCACTGGGTGTTTCGGGTCTTTCAACAGACACCCTCCTCCAGGTGACCCGACCGGGGCCTTTGCAAGGCCCCGGCCTGTGTCCAAGTGGCATGCTACTGCTCCATGCCCCCACGGCTCTCCCCTCCTCAACCAGAGCCATCTGGTGGCTCTTTCTGCTGCCTCCATGTTGTTGCCTTTGGCTCTTCTTCGGTTTGCACCTGTTATGCCCAGTGTGCCATAGGCTTTGCTCAGGGAGTGGCTGGCAAATCCTCGACTGCCCACCTCCACCAGCATACACCTCGACCTCCAACCGTTCCTCCGACATTCCTCCACCAGCTCCTGGTACTTCTCCCTCTTCCTTTCCTGAGCCTCCTCCATCTTCTCCTCCCAGGGAACCGTCAGCTCCAGCAAGAAGAGTTGCTTTGTGGCCTCAGAGACCAAGATGATGTCAGGTCTCAACCTGGCCTGGGTGATGTGTGCTGGAAACTTCAGTTGCCTTTCCAGGTTAACGTCTGTGTAAGCTCTCAGTCGTACAGGAGTGGTCCATCGATGAGAAGGTTTCTTCAGCCGTCATCTGTACAAAAGTGAAGGTTTCGGACGTTTCGCCTCCTATCCAAGAGACTTCGTCAGCGAACTGAAGTCTGACTGGTCGTATCGGCCCCATTTATATATCCCTAATGTCCAGACCTAGTGGCGCCGGACACAGCTATGATAGGTCCCTACTCTCAGGTTGGGGGGGGCGCGGGACCCCCCCCTGTGGCCCCACTGATTGTTCCTACATTCCTGACTAACGATTGGCCTATTACCCCCACTCCCCCCGGTATCACCTCATCAGCATAACGACCCTCATCAGCATTGCGAAAGTTGCCTAACCTGTTTTGCCTGAGCAGGCTATTGTAAGAACGATCCAAATTGAACCTCACACCACCCGACCGGTTTAATGAAGGATTTTGTTGTTTTATAAGAATCACCTCTTTTACCCCCCTTTCAAACCATCTATGTTCTTTCGCTAAGATTTTAACCTCATTGTCGTCAAATGAGTGGTTAGTAGCTTTTAGGTGCAAATGTACTGCCGATTGAGGCCCACTAGTATTATCCCTGCGATGTTGATAAAGTCTTTTTTTGAGAATTTGTTGAGTCTCCCCAATGTACTGCTCTTTACAATTTTCATTCTTACAATGTATGGAATAAACTACATTACTTTGTTTTTCATTTGGTAGCCTATCTTTTGGATGCACTAATTTTTGCCTTAACGTGTTTATCGGTTTGAAATAAGTAGGAATTTTATGTTGCCAAAGGACTCTTTGTAATTTTTCAGAAACTCCTGCAATGTACGGTACTGCTACTCCTCTCCTTTTAGAATCTTGAGAATTATTGGTTTCGTTCGCTATTCTTTCTTTCTGACATTTGTTGAATGACCACTGAGGGTACCCACAGTTAGTGAGTGCTCTCCTGATATGTTTTGACTCCTTTTCTCTACCTTCAGTGCTAGTTGGTATTAGTTTAGCCCTATGCTGGAGGGTTCTGATAACTCCTAGTTTATGTTGTAAAGGGTGGTTAGAGTCAAAAAGTAAGTATTGGTCAGTGTGCACAGTGTCAGAAAGAAAGAATAGCGAACGAAACCAATAATTCTCAAGATTCTAAAAGGAGAGGAGTAGCAGTACCGTACATTGCAGGAGTTTCTGAAAAATTACAAAGAGTCCTTTGGCAACATAAAATTCCTACTTATTTCAAACCGATAAACACGTTAAGGCAAAAATTGCACACTGACCAATACTTACTTTTTGACTCTAACCACCCTTTACAACATAAACTAGGAGTTATCAGAACCCTCCAGCATAGGGCTAAACTAATACCAACTAGCACTGAAGGTAGAGAAAAGGAGTCAAAACATATCAGGAGAGCACTCACTAACTGTGGGTACCCTCAGTGGTCATTCAACAAATGTCAGAAAGAAAGAATAGCGAACGAAACCAATAATTCTCAAGATTCTAAAAGGAGAGGAGTAGCAGTACCGTACATTGCAGGAGTTTCTGAAAAATTACAAAGAGTCCTTTGGCAACATAAAATTCCTACTTATTTCAAACCGATAAACACGTTAAGGCAAAAATTAGTGCATCCAAAAGATAGGCTACCAAATGAAAAACAAAGTAATGTAGTTTATTCCATACATTGTAAGAATGAAAATTGTAAAGAGCAGTACATTGGGGAGACTCAACAAATTCTCAAAAAAAGACTTTATCAACATCGCAGGGATAATACTAGTGGGCCTCAATCGGCAGTACATTTGCACCTAAAAGCTACTAACCACTCATTTGACGACAATGAGGTTAAAATCTTAGCGAAAGAACATAGATGGTTTGAAAGGGGGGTAAAAGAGGCGATTCTTATAAAACAACAAAATCCTTCATTAAACCGGTCGGGTGGTGTGAGGTTCAATTTGGATCGTTCTTACAATAGCCTGCTCAGGCAAAACAGGTTAGGCAACTTTCGCAATGCTGATGAGGGTCGTTATGCTGATGAGGTGATACCGGGGGGAGTGGGGGTAATAGGCCAATCGTTAGTCAGGAATGTAGGAACAATCAGTGGGGCCACAGGGGGGGGTCCCGCGCCCCCCCCAACCTGAGAGTAGGGACCTATCATAGCTGTGTCCGGCGCCACTAGGTCTGGACATTAGGGATATATAAATGGGGCCGATACGACCAGTCAGACTTCAGTTCGCTGACGAAGTCTCTTGGATAGGAGGCGAAACGTCCGAAACCTTCACTTTTGTACAGATGACGGCTGAAGAAACCTTCTCATCGACTTTCCAGGTTAACTGTCATCACCCAGTCTCGGGCCGTGGAGAGCAAACCAGTAGAGTGGTTGCTTGCTGTATTCAACCTCTATCCTTCTTTGACAAAGTGAATGGTCTTCGCAGTGGCTCGGGTGTCACGGCTTGCCGCAATCCCCTTGCTGATTGCTTCAGCGATGGATTTGAGGACCTGGTCATGCCTCCACCGATACCGACCCTCGCCCAGGGCCTTGGGGCAGCTGCTCAGGATGTGTTCCAGAGTCCCAATCTTGGAACACAGGGGGCATGCTGGTGTTTCTGTGGTGCCCCAAGTGCACAGATTAGATGGGCTTGGAAGGACATCGTACACCCCCTGAATCAAGAACTTGATCCTCTGTGGGTTCCATGACCAGATGTCCTTCCAGGTGATGCGGCGCTCCATATATATATATATATATATATATATATATATATATATATATATATATATATATATATATATATATATATATATATATATATATATATATATATATATATATATATATATATATATATATATATATATATATATATATATATATATATATATATATATATATGAGACTTCAAGACGGCGCCGCGAGAGTGGCTGCCTTTCCAGCAGCTCATGTATTTTGTTTTTCTACTTACATTCCTTTCATCACTTTGCTGCTGTGAAATGTAAATTTCTCCACTGTGAGACTAATAAAGGCATATCCAATCTAATCCAATCCAATCCATATATATATATATATATATATATATATATATATATATATATATATATATATATATATATATATATATATATATATATATATATATATATATATATATATATATATATATATATATATATATATATATATATATATATATATATATAGGGATGGATGAAGTGGGAGCAGGCGATGGAGCGCCGCATCACCTGGAAGGACATCTGGTCATGGAACCCACAGAGGATCAAGTTCTTGATTCAGGGGGTGTACGATATATATATATATATATATATATATATATATATATATATATATATATATATATATATATATATATATATATATAAAATCCATTTTATTTTAAGCGCCTTTCAAAGCTCTCAAGGACACTTTACACTCACAGACAAGCTTAGATACAATAATAAATAAAAAACAATTGTAAATAGAATACAATAAATAAAATACAATTATGAATAGAAACTAGAGATAGAGCTACACATAATAGAATAGGTGGGTTTTCAAATGGGATTTGAAGGTGGGAAGAGAATCGATGTTGCGAATGTTGGGAGGAAGTAAGTTCCAGAGTTTGGGGGCAGAGCAACTGAAAGCTCTGTCCCCCATCGTGCTGAGAAGGGCAGGGGCGGGTGGGCACACAGAGGTGGAGGGAGGAAGTGGATCTGAAGGAATGAGATTGAATAGAAATTTGAAGAAGGCCAGATAGGTATGGGCGGGCAAGGTTATGGATGGCTTTGAATGTAAACAGAAGTATTTTGAATTTGATCCAATGTTTAACAGGGAGCCAGTGGAGCTCTTGGAGGATGGGCTGATGTGGTGAAAGGATGAGGTTCTGGTGATGATCCGGGCTGAAGAAGTCTGGACTAGTTGAAGTTTGTGGAGAAGTTTCTGAGGGACACCACCAGACTCAGAATCATCTTTATTGCCAAGTATGTCGAACACACAAGGAATTAGTTTCCGGTAGAACACGCTGCACTAGTATCATCATCAAAAAAATTGCAGAGGCACTATACAGTTCCATTTGGGCTACTGTTCAATTAGTTAATGGCTTGGGGGAAAAAGCTATTTAAATGTCTGCTGGATTTGGTGCGCATGGATCGGTAGAAGTGAATTGCAATAGTCAATCCGGGAGGTGACAAGACTATGAACAAGGATAGCATATACGTATACTGTTCTTCAATAAACATAATATGCATAGTTTTGCCATGTGGGAGGGAATCGAAGTAGCCGGAAAAAAAAACATTGCAATCATGGAAAAAAGACCATCAGAATCAGAATCATCTTTATTGCCAAGTATGTAGAACACACAAGGAATTTGTTTCCGGTCGAACACGCCATTGCACCTACCTGGCAATCATATCCTGCTGAAAATGTGATCAATTCTCATTATTGTTTTTGTGTGTTTAATGTAGATGAAATGATAGGTTCCCACAATTTTCTTTGTACAAAAGAAACATATGAGAAAGGTTTTGGTCTCTTCTTTTATCTTTTTCTATTTTAGGTCATGGTATGGTGGTTTACGCACACGGTATGGTGGTTTTCGCTCGTAACTAGTCACATCAGGAAAACGAGTTACTGCCCCTGTGAGGACATGATGGTGCATGACGATGTACAAGAGGCCCCGTGTGAGCAAGACCAAGTGGAATCATGTTAGCAAGAGGATAGCTTTTGTTTTCCACGAGGTGCTGGGCCTGAGGGAGCACATGGTCATCTGAATTGTCATTGTTCATCATCACAGCAATCGTCAACATCCTTGTTCCAAAGTAACAACAAGGCAACATTCTGGGACAAAGTTCATAAGGGACAGCCTCAGAGTGTTACATTCATCAAATTTGAATTGTTTGCTCACCGTAATCAATGGCTGATTATATTAAGTGTGTCTAAGAAGACTGAGATATAGAATAAATGAAGAGCACATGCGTCAAAGCACCCCACCCTGTTTCATTCAGCTCTTGAGTTTTACCAATGCCTCACTCCAGAGTTGCTTGAAATAGGAACGGATTTGGGGAATTTAAAATATGCTGCCAAGAAATCACACTGCTGTGCTCCTCAGTGCAGATTGGAATCGAGATCAAAGTGAGCACAGAGACGACAATATCACAGAGCTAAATGCGGGTCATGTGAATTTTGTTATTTGGAAATCGTAAGATTCGAGTCATAGGTCATTATCTCCAACATCGGAGGTGGGCAAGGCTGTCTGGTTGTCACTCATAATTTACTGGTCGATCATAGATTCAGGTTCACAACAAACTTTTTTGACACTGAATTTTTATTCATACAACAGGTTTTAATTACATATTTACTAATAAAGTCTTTACCTTGTAAAATTGTGTTGCATTTGCTATATGTGAAACTTTTAGCTGCTGCTGAAATTTGACCAAAAGAACACCATGCAATCCTGTTAGAATGAGGCCGATAGTGGGTAAAGGTCCAATGTGGGGAATACAAGACGTGTGAATATTATGGCCACAACCGGTCTTCCATAACCATCCATATTTCATCTAAATTTGAAGTCTGACATAGCAACAGCTGAAAAGGAATGGGACAAAGTATAAGCTGCTCGATGCTTAATTATTATGTAAATCCATACAGCAGATGAAGACAAAAGGGACAGTGAAGAACTCAGAAAGCTTATTTTATTTCCTGATCCTGCAGGTAGTGTGGAGAGGTGCACCAAGCATGTTATTGAAAATTACTACTGTCTGTCCTGCACACTTCTCACTTCAGGCCCATTTGGTGCTTTATAATGCTAAAAAAGTAAACTTTCCTGGTTGATTGCATTTAAAGTTTACCAAGACAGTCAACTTGAGTCTGTATGATGCGATGATGTACTATCACCAGAGCTGAAAAAATTCTAGACCTGGTGTTTCATTGAAATGAGAAAAATAGTTGATCTTAATAGTAATCATAAATTCAGATACAAAAAAACAAAAACAAATTCTACCTCCTAGAAACATGTCTACATGGTCATTTTTGTTTCTGGTAATATGACAAATGTCTAAAAGCATATCTAATGTTAAAAGATAAAACGCCTTGTCAGGCGGAATTGGAATAAATGCAACAGAGTAATGGAAAAGTGCTTCGGCATCGGATGGACTCCAAGATAAAAGTCACTTGTTAAATTGGGCGAAAATTTCTCTCCTGGAGAATGAATCTGAAAGCAGATATAATCTTATTGGTTGAGTTCAATGGCCAAGGACAGAAACAATCAGCTTTTGCTGTGTGAAACGTTGGCCGTTTATTTAAAGGAAGATTAGAAACGCAGCTGCCATGTCACAATGTTTCTACTCAAAGGGCTTGTAGGCCAGACAAAAAATCAGATAGAATTTTAATTCCTCGAAATAGATTCAGCTCATCCTTAAATTGACCTGAAAAGACTATACAGCACTGGGCTGACCCTGGTGTTGGTTTTGATTTTTGAATAAAACTGTCAGATGTGTAAAAGCATATTCGGAAAATTATTGATAACAACCTAAAATTAATTTTAGATTTTTTTTCATAATTCTAGAAGTGGTCCAATGAACAACATACCTTTTCTATTTTGTCTATTATGAAGCGCACATGTTCAAGAATGATTGACTGCTGTGAAGTTGCAGAATTTCTGACTATTCTTCTTATCCAGCATATACTCAGTGACGGTGTGGATCTAAGCATGAACACAGTGTGGTTATCTGTCTCTATATGTGCCCTATGAATGAGCGACAACTCGTTCAGAGTGAAATTTTGCCTAAAGTCACCCGAGAGGCTGCTATGCACCACAACCTAGGGAAAAAGGTGCTGCAGATGGATGGATGGATTTAGTCCGATATTATGATTTTAAATAAGTGGTTTATTTTTTGTTTTGATTTAATGAATGCTCAGCGGCCTGTAAGTATATACGGAACAGAGTGGTTTTGTGGCACTAAAGCTGTTAACTTCATCTGTGCTGCAATTTGACGTGCTTCTTGTCTTCTCAATTTTCACCCTCTTCGGTCAAAATAGTTCATGACCATTATTTAATTCTCTTTCTATCACTGGATGGTCATGATGTGTTCTGTTTTTGGCAAAATGCTATGTCTGATATTTCACTACTCAAATAGCCAGCCTGCTGACATTTCATGAATGAACTTAATATATTTACATGACCTCTGCCTGTTTACCGTCAACTCAACCTGTAAGATTACATCCATCGTCTCCACCTAGTCAACAGCGAGATTGGCTCTTTGAATAACATGCATTGAAACTGGAAGTTATGGTCCATCCTCGGTCTTCTTCGGAAAAAGAACCTATAAAATACGGAGCACTTCCGTTCCATAAAAGCAGGCACATTGTGAGCTGACTGTTTTCACTGGTCAACAAAGTTAACGCGATAAGTCATCTGATGGCCATTGTCCCAGGCATACAAAACCCTCTCTTTAGGATTATAATCAATTTGTGTGGTGAATGAATACTCATTAGTAAAGGCCAGACGTGGAATGGCCTCTGTGTTGGTATGGGTGTCGTAAGCATAGCGCACTTCCCCTTCCTTCTGGTTGTACACATTGACAGCATACAAGACACCACATATGATGAAACAGTTGCCATAAGAGTTCCGCTTGAGACCTGTCCTCCAGGTGGTTTCCTTTTTTAAGGACAGGTCTCCAGGATCAAGTTTACTAATGACAATCACTTCTTGTTGGTTGTAGTCATAGTCTATTGAGGGATAGATCACCCACAGTCCACTTTCATCCACTGCAAAGTCAATATCAGAGTGACCTCTCCATTTCCATGGGGTGGTGTCCTCGTAAACCACATCATGCAACAGTGTCCAGGCAGCCACGTATCGCATTTTCAGGTCATACTTGATGATGTTCTTTGTGAAGGCTCTATTGTAGTAGAAGGCTCCATTGTAAACCACATGGCCCGTACCAATCCAATTGTAAGGAAGTTTGAAAAGGTTGCTCCAGCGACCTACAGCGGGAAAAACATTGCATTAAAATATGATACAAAAATAATATTTTACATATGAGGTGCAAACTTCGAATACATTGTGAAGTACTGGTGTATTTAACAAATTAATATAATATACATCAATATAAATATAAAGGTGTATAGTTTAATCATATAAAGTGTATAGTTTAGTCATATAAAGTATATTTTGGATTTTCTACACTACATCAGTTCATAGCTATGCTACACTGACCAATGACAAGACAAGCCATGTGTGTTGCTTTATACCAGGGGTGCTCAACCAATTGATCGCGATCGGACGAGAGCCCACGGCCTGTGAGGGGTTTATAGAGAAATGGCGGAAAATAGATTTGTATGTAAAAAAAAAAGCAGGTAACCTTGATGCTATGATGGTTCATGACCCCAATCACTGGAAATGATTTGTGGTCAGCAGCCGACAATTGCAGCTTGAAATCAGAGCTTTTGTGGTATATGTACAAATGTTTCTCATTCATTTTGCTTCATCTATAACCGATAGCACTGTTGAAGAATGGGATTCTGGAGCTACAGGAGAACATCATTTTAAACTGGTAAAATTGAGCTGTGATAGTCATGTTCATGCATTTAACACAGTGTGTGTGCTTCACATGATTCTGTGTCAGATCTCTCACAAAAGCTGGCAGTGATTTCCTTAACAGAAACTCAAACTGTTCTATGTTATGAATCTACGTTATTTTTCTGTTTCGTTCATTTCAGGTGCCATCAGTCAAATTAACTCATTCACTGCCAGACTTTTTTTCTTTCGGATTTTCCCTTCATGGGTCGCCACAGCTAATCAGTGTCTTCCATCTAACCCGGTTTTGTGCATCCTCTTCTCTCACACCAGCTAACTTCGTGTCCTCTTTGACAACATCCATAAACCTCCTTTGAGGTCTTCCTTTCGGTCTCCTGCCTGGCAGTTCAAGGCTCAGCATCCTTCTTCCGATATAGTCACTCTCTCTCCTTTGGACATGTCCAAACCATCTCAGTCTGGCCTCTCTGACTTTCTTCCAAAGCCTCGAATATGAGTTGTCCCTCTAATATATTCATTCCTGATCCTATCCAACCTGGACTCCCACCTCAACATCTCCATCTTTGCTACCTCCAGCTCTGCTTCCTGTCTTTTCTTCAGTGGCACTGTCTCCAGTCCAAACATCATGGCTGATCTCATCACCGTTTTATACACATTTCCATTCATCCAAGCCAAAACCCTTGCACCACACATCACACCTGACATTTTCCTAAAGCTGTACCAGCCTGCCTGGACACGCTTCTTCACTTTTTTTCCACACTCTCCATTGCGCTGGACAGTTAACCCCAAGTACTTAAAATCATCCACCTTCTTTATCTCATTTTCCAGTAACCTCACTCTTGTACTCGGGTCCCTCATTTAACCACATATATCTTGCTGCGACTGATCTTCATTCCTCTACTTTCATGGGCAAACTTCCACCTCTCTAGTTTGTAACCCACCAGTTCCCTGCTCTCGCTACAGATCACAATGTCATCTGTAAAAATCATCGTCCAAGGAGATTCTTGTCAAAAATCGTCTGTCAGCCTGTCCATCACCATAGCGAAAAAGAAGGTGTTCAGAGCTGACCCCTGATGAAGTCCCACTTCACCTTGAATTGCTCCGTCACACCGACAACACCGACAGCACACCTCACAACTGTCTTACAGTCATAATACATGTCTTGCACCACTCTGACATACTTTTTTTGTCACTCCGGACTTCCTCATGCAATACCACAGCTCTTCTCTGGGCACCCTGTCATACGCTTTTTCCAGATCTAAAAGACACAATGCAATTCCTTCTGACCTTCTGTGTACTTCTTTATCCATCCATCCATCCATCCATCCATCCATCCATCCATCCATCTTCTGCCGCTTATCCGGGGTCGGGTCGCGGGGGCAGCAGCTTCAGTAGGGAAGCCCAGACTTCCCTCTCCCCAGCCACTTCTTCCAGCTCGTCCTGGCGGATCCCGAGGCGTTCCCATGCCAGCTCGGAGACATAGTCTCTCCAGCGTGTTCTGGGTCGTCCCCGGGGTCTCCTGCCAGTGGGACATGCCCGGAACACCTCGCGAGGGAGACGTCCCGGGGGCATCCTAATCAGATGCCCGAGCCACCTCATCTGGCTCCTCTCGATGTGGAGGAGAAGCGGCTCGACTTTGAGCCCCTCCCGGATGACCGAGCTTCTCACCTTATCTCTAAGGGAGAGCCCGGGCACCCGACGGAGAAAGCTCATTTCGGCCGCTTGCATCCGGGATCTCGTTCTTTCGGACACAACCCATAGCTCGTGACCATAGATGAGGGTTGGGACGTAGATCGACCGGTAGATTGAGAGCTTTGCTTTTTGGCTCAGCTCCTTCTTCACCACGACAGATCGGTACAAAGTCCGCATCACGGCAGACGCCGCACCGATCCGCCTGTCGACCTCTTGATCCCTTTCACCCTCACTCGTGAACAAGACACCCAGATACTTAAACTCCTCCACTTGAGGCAAAATCTCGTCCCCGACCCGGAGAGGGCACTCCACCCTTTTCCGACTGAGAACCATTGTCTCAGATTTGGAGGTGCTGATTCTCATCCCAGCCGCTTCACATTCGGCTGCGAAACGCTCCAGCGAAAGTTGGAGAGCTCCACTTGAAGGCCCCAACAGTACAACATCATCTGCAAAAAGCAGAGATGCTATACTGAGGCTACCAAAACGGAAACCTTCAACGCTTCGGCTGCGCCTAGAAATTCTGTCCATAAAGGTTATGAACAGAATCGGTGACAAAGGGCAGCCTTGGCGGAGCCCAACCCTCACTGGAAACGATTCCGACTTACTGCCGGCAATGCGAACCAGACTCTGACATCGGTCATATAGGGACCGAACGGTCCGTATCAGCCGCTCCTGTACCCCATACTCCCGAAGTACCCTCCACAGAACTCCACGAGGGACACGGTCAAACGCTTTCTCCAAGTCTACAAAACACATGTAGAGTGGTTGGGCGAATTCCCATGCGCCCTCGAGGACCCTGCTAAGGGTGTAGAGCTGGTCCACTGTTCCGCGGCTGGGACGAAAACCACACTGTTCCTCCTCAATCTGAGGCTCGACTTTCCGACGGACCCGCCCCTCTAGGACCCCTGAATAGACCTTTCCAGGGAGGCTGAGGAGTGTGATCCCTCTGTAGTTGGAACACACCCTCCGGTCCCCCTTTTTAAAAAGGGGGACCACCACCCCGGTCTGCCAATCCAGAGGCACTCTCCCCGATGACCACGCAATGTTGCAGAGGTGTGTCAGCCAGGACAGCCCCACAACATCCAGAGCCTTTAGGAACTCCGGTCGGATCTCATCCACCCCCGGGGCCTTGCCACCGAGGAGCTTTTTAACCACTTCGGTGACTTCAGCCACAGAGATCGGAGAGCCCACCTCGGAGTCCCCAGACACTGCTTCCTCCAAGGAAGGCATGTTGGTGGAGTTCAGGAAGTCTTCAAAGTACTCTGCCAGCTTCACGACGTCTCGAGTCGAGGTCAGCAGCGCCCCATACTCACTGTACACAGTGTTAGTGGTGCACTGCTTTCCCCTCCTGAGACGGCGGCTGGTGGACCAGAATTTCCTCGAAGCGGTCCGCAAGTCGGCTTCCATGGCCTCACCGAACTCTTCCCATGCCCGTGTTTTTGCCTCGGCGACCACAGAGGCTGCATTCCGCTTGGCTAGTCGATACGTGTCAGCTGTCTCAGGAGTCCCACAGGCTATATAAGCCCGGTAGGACTCCTTCTTCAGCTTTACGGCATCCCTTACTACTGGTGTCCACCAGCGAGTACGGGGAGTGCCTCCACGACAGGCACCAACCACCTTACGGCCGCAACTCTGATTTGCCGCCTCAGCAAGGGAGGTACGGAACATGGTCCATTCGGACTCAATGTCCCCCACCTCCCCCAGGACATGTGTATAGTTCTGCCGGAGGTGGGAGTTGAAACTCCTTCTGACAGGGGATTCTGCCAGACGTTCCCAACAAACCCTCACAACACGTTTGGGTCTTCCAGGTCGGACTGGCATCTTCCCCCACCAACGGAGCCTAGTCACCACCAGGTGGTGATCAGTTGACAGCTCCGCCCCTCTCTTCACTCGAGTGTCCAAAACATGAGGCCGCAAATCCGATGATACAACTATAAAGTCAATCATCGAACTGCGACCAAGGGTGTCCTGGTGCCACGTGCACATATGGATACCCTTATGTTTGAATAAAGTGTTTGTTATAGACAATCCGTGTTGAGCACAGAAGTCTAATAACAAGACACCACTCCTGTTCTGATCGGGGGGGGGGCATTCCTCGCAATCACGCCCTTCCAGGTCCCACTGTCATTGCCCACATGAGCATTGAAATCGCCCAGCAGAACAAGGGAGTCCCCAGGGGGAGCGCTCTCCAGCACACCCCCTAAGGTCTCCAAAAAGGATGGGTACACTGAACTGCTGTTTGGTGCATATGCACAGACAACAGTCAGAACCCGTCCCCCCACCTGAAGGCGGAGGGAAGCAACCCTTTCGTCTACTGGGGTGAATCCCAATGTACAGGCGGCGAGTCGGGGGGGCAATAAGTATGCCGACACCTGCTCTACGCCTCTCACCGTGGGCAACTCCAGAGTGGAAGAGAGTCCAACCCCTCTCGAGAGGGCTGGTACCGGAACCCAGGCTGTGTGTGGAGGCAAGCCCAACTATGTCTAGTCGGAACTTTTCAACCTCGTGCACCAGCTCAGGCTCCTTCCCTGTAAGAGAGGTGACATTCCACGTCCCCAGAGCTAGCTTCTGCAGTCGAGGGTCGGACCGCCAGGGTCCCCGCCTTTGGCTGCTGCCCAGCTCACATTGCACCCGACCCCTCTGGCCCCTCCCATGGGTGGTGAGCCCTTGAGAAGGGGGACCCACGTTTCCTCTTCGGGCTGAGCCCGACCGGGCCCCATGGGTGTAGGCCCGGCCACCAGGCGCTCGCCAACGAGCCCCATCTCCAGGCCTGGCTCCAGAGAGAGGCCCCGGTGACCCGCGTCCGGGCAAGGGAAAACTAGATCCATTTGTCTTTCTCATCATACGGGGTCTTCTGAGTCGTACTTTGTCTGGTCCCTCACCCAGGACCTGTTTGCCATGGGTGACCCTACCAGGCATGAAGCCCCAGACAACCTAGCTCCTAGGATCATTGGGACACACAAACCCCTCCACCACGGTAAGGTGACAACTCATGGAGGGGTACTTCTCTATCAGCATTCTTAAATCAAACAATGCATCTGTTGTACTGTTTTTTTGGCATGAAGCCATTCTGCTGCTCACAAATGTTCACTTCTGCTCTTAGTCTAGCTCATCAAATTTATTCCTGTGTACAACTCTGCACATCTCCGTTATTTTTAAAAATGGATACCATTACAATTCAACTCCATTCTTCAGGCATCTGCTCACCATCTAAGTAAGATCTTGTTGAACAACCCAGTCAGAAACACCGCTGCCACCTCTCCGAGACATTTCCATACCTCCATTGGTAAACCATCAGGCCCGAGTGCTTTTCCACCCTTTATCCTCTTCAGCACCCTCCTGAGGAGGGTGCTGGTCTCCAGTGAGGAGGTTCCTCCTCACTTCATCCTTGCTAATCTTTGTTACATCTTTGTGCACAACAGTCTCATCTTCTACTCTTTGTTCCATCTCATTTTCCTCATTCATCAATTCTTCAAAGTGCTCTGTCCATCTGGCCACCACACTACTGGCACCTGTTTAAACATTGCCATCTCTATCCTTAATCACCCTAACCTGCTGCAGGTCATTACCATCTTTATTTCTCTGTCTTGCAACCAGTAAACATCAGTCGCTCCTTCCTTGCTGGTCAGCCGAGCATACAAGTCATTGTAGGCCTCTCGTTTGGCTTGTGCCACCTTTACTTTCACTGTGCGCTGTATCTCCCTGTACTCCTGTCTACTGTCTTCTCAGTGTCCCACTTCTTCTTTGCTAAACTCTTTCTCTGTATACACTCCAGCACTTCCCCAAGTCTCCTTATCTACTGTTCTTCGAGTTGATACACCAAGTACTTTACAACCTGTCTCTCTGATTATGTTCACTGGCGTTTGCCAGTCATCTGGAAGGACCTCTTGCCCACTCCTTCTTAAAAGTCATGCAACACTTCCTTTTTCAACTCCCACAATTTTGTCCTCAGTTCTGCCCTGCCTTTGGTTTCTTTATCTGCCTCACTACAACCGCCATTCCTACCCACCAACCTATGCTGTCTGGCTACACTCTCACCAACCACAACTGCAGTCACTGATTTCCTTCAGATGGCACCGTTGATACAAAAGTCTACATGTGTAATGCTCCTGACTCTTCTGAAAGAAATAATTCACAATAGCCATTTCCATCCTCTGAGCAAAGTCAACCACCATCTGTCCTTCAGCGTTCCTCATCTGGAGTCCAAACCTGCCCATCACCTCCTCATCATCTTTGTTTCCTGCGTCAACAACTCCATTGTCTCAAGCAATTACAACCCTGTCACTTCTAGGGATGTTCTGTGTGACTTTATCAAATTCCAACTAACATATCTCCTTCTCCACCAACTCACATCCTAATTGTGGGGCATACCCACTAACAACATTTAACATCACACCTTCAATTTCTAGCTTCAGACTAATCATGTTATCATTTTATCTGATACTCTTTTTACTTCTAAGACATTCCTAACAAACTCCTCTCTCAAGATAACCCTAACACAATTTCTCTTTCTGTCTTCCTCATGATAGAACAACTCAAACCCTGACCCTAAGCTTCTAGCGTTGTTCCCTTTCCACCAGGTCTCCTGGACACACAGTATGTCTACCTTCCTTCTCTGCATCATGTTAACCAGCTCTCTGCCTTTACCCGTCATTGTGCCTACATTCAAAGTTCCTACTCTTAGTCCTATACTCTTGCCGTTCCATTTCTCTCTTTTCCTCTGGGCACACCTCCATCATCTCTTTCTTTGACCAACTCATTCACTGCCAGACGATGTGCAAAAATGTGTCCACTCCACTGCCAGGGTTTTTGTCATTTTCACTTAAATCGCAAGACCCACAGAATATTGAGTTTGAGGCTACATAAACATTCAATTCAGCATATGAAACCTTCGACTCTCTTCTTTCATCAGAAAAAAAGTAGTTAATTCCAAATTCATAAGGGTCTGGAGTTATTTGAGCTTGAAATGGGGGTGGCTGTAAAAAATACAATACAATACATCCATATTGATACCGTATATATAACACTTTAACAACAGCTAAAGCTGTAACAAAGCGCTAACATAGAAAAAAAGGAAATGTTGCCCCCTTGTGGAAAGGAAAAAAAAAAATGCCAGATGGCACCCCCTGCGAGAAAAAACAAAAAAATGTTCAGAGCTCCATATAGTCTCTGTTCAGGAAGTTCAGGGCCTCTCTTGTATGTTATAGTAATGAATATGTTCCACTCTTGTGTGTATGTAGATGTTATCTCCACGGTGCCAATGACAATGTTAGTATAATACCAGACTGTGTATAGAAACTGTATTATGTGACATGAACAATGTTTGCTTAGTAATGCAATACTGAACCAACAAATGGTGTACGTATGGTGTCATTTTTGAATCACATCTGTCAGTCCCCCTAAACCTTCAACCTCAGGAAGTTTGAATATGATTTGATAATATAGAAAGCCCATAATGAAGGACAAAAGCAGTGTGGTTGAAGGCCACAACCACCCACATCACCAGAGCCAACCTTCTACTAATCCCTTCCTACTGGGCCTTGTTCAAAGGGAAGGCCCGGAGCCCATGTCAGAGAACAGCAGGCATCACCGCCACTCACCAAGATAGCTAGTCATCCGCACACAGCTCTGAGCTTACCTCACCGCAGGATGCTTTGAATGGAAGTGAGTTTCGAAAGCCCATTGTCCAAACACATCTACATCAACAAGCCAAATCCTATGAAGGCAGATCACCTTAACTTTTTAAAGAGTGTAATCCAATTCCTTGGTTCATGTGCATATAAAAGGAGTTGATTTTCCCACCATCAGAACAATCAAGACCTAAATTCCTCAGCCACAAGCAGTTTCACGTAGCGCCTGCACAAAGTGAGCTTAATTCCAGTAACCCCACATCCAATTGAGCTCTATTGTTCTGGTTTTAACAGGGGAGTGAATGTGCCATGTATTTCAAAACAATCACTTTTGTGTCGGAGAGAATATTATGGTGGTTATTGCAGGCATTGGAAGTGTCATGTACAGTACATTGTGTTTTTCTTTTTATTATTTGCTAATAATATTGATGCAGCATGCTAAAATTATCAACAATAAATTAAAACAACCATTCATTTTGTTCACATTAAGCATGGAAAATGTTGAATTACTTGATGTGGCATCTTGCAAATTTGGTTTCTAGGTATTTATTTTTACCTCATGTGTAATTTGATTTCATTCTGTTGAGTTTTTTTATATTAAAGCTTGTTTGGGTGATTGTTTAAATGTTTTCAGCTATGTTTAGGAGAGTATGAGTAGGTAAAATGTTAGAATTATGAATTCAGTTAAATTCCAAATCTTGATGTATTAAATATCAATAATGTTCTTTTCCTTTTGGCTTTTTCCTTCAGAGGTCGCCACAGTGAATCAGTGTCTACCATCTTACCCAATTTTGTGCATCCTCCTCTCTCACAGCAGCTACCTTCATGTCCTCTTTGACAACATCCATAAACCTTGGTTTTCCTCCCTGTCTCCTGTCTGGCAGTTCAAGCCAGGTAAGTACGAATAATATGGATTTTTAATCGACAAAATGTGTCTTCTTGTGCAAATTTTGCAAATGTGCCCGAATTAAAATTAACATCAACAGCCACTGATGGATCATCACCCATGATCGGACCTGTGAATGGGCTTGCGAGGCTGATCAAAACTGACAAAACATTTCCAGACTTTTTGTAATTTCCACTGTCACATTTACTTGGAGCAACTTGTGTTTAAATCGCTACATTTAGACAACATCATGAAGCCTTTGATTGAAATCATCAACTACAGTACATCGAAACGCATGTATTAACCACAGTCCACTCATGAATCTCATCACTGAGTTGAACCAATAGCTTCCAGGTGACCTGCACTGCACAGTGATATGACTGTCAAAAGGAAAGGTGCTCTCTTGCTTCATTGAGCTTTTCAATGCTGTGACACTGTTCATGGATGAGAAGGACAAGGACCGATCTTGAGTGGATTATGGATTTGGCCTTTTTGGTCGACATGTGATGTCACTTGGACAGACCAAACCTGACCCTGCAGGGTAAGTTAAAAATATTGCCTGACCTGGTGCATGTCACAGTTTGTCACAGGTGGTGATGGCAGTTGTGGATCCCGAAAAGCGGGCAAGAGGGAGCAGAAGGTTGTATTTGAGAAATTATATTAAAATAAAGTCAACAGGAACAAAATCTAAAACGTTAAAATCATTTGAACAGAAAAATAAAAAGTATCAAAAGAAAAACCAAGTAAAAAGTCTGTAAAAGTCTGCCAAGATGAAACAAACACATGCACAGCATACAATGCATACACAATGCACAACGTATACAATTGCATACAATGACCCGAAACCGAATGGTCATGCCGGGAGTCCTTTTGACTGCCACTGATTGGAACAACCAGCACCTGCGCGGCTGCAGGCAGGGCCGTTGGTCGGCAATCAGAACGTGGCAGTCTGCCACTGATCGGGACGACCAGCACCTGTGCAGGTGCTGGTGGGGCCGAAAGCGCCACGCGTTGGTCGCCAACCAGATCATGACAGTGCAAAGATTGTTTGGATTTGTCAACAAACTGAAGCTGTTCAAGGCACATATGCAAAAGGGAAGTTTAACACATTTTCCCACTATGCAAAAAGCAAGCAAGTCACAAGCACTACCATGAAGAAGAAAAAATCCAGATATGAAACACAAGTTGAAAGCTTTGTCACCCAGTTCCGTGATCTACTAGTGAAAAGACCACAGATTACATTTCCAATTTAATGGGGAGAGAGACTGTTTGAATGCCAGATGAGGCTGTGGCTGAGTTGAAAATGATTGATCCTTGTGAGGACGACTGACTGAAAGCTGTTGCAAGGGAACGGACCATTGAGTTCTGGCAAAATGTTCCAATTGAAAATACAACATGGTCAAAAAAGCTGCTCTAAAGATACTTACAATGTTTGGGACAATGTATATCTGCGAGTCTGTGTTTCTGTTCTGACTGACACCCACATGAAAGAATTATTTCGAGTGGCAACAACAGAATACAAACCAGATTTGAAGAGAATTGTTAAAGAGAAAGAATGCCAGAAGGCCCACTGAGGCGCAAAGCAACATGCACAGTAAGTAAAAAAACTTTTCTATTTTTGTTTGTGGACTTGAACTGGGAGAGTGTTTGTGTGGGACAGCGCACACACTATTCATTGTTGAAAATGACGAGCCTGTGTTCCTATCTGCATCCATGTGGATTATGTGCCTCTTTGCCGTAACACAGTAAAAGAATTGGCTTTTAATCTCTGACGGTTTGGCTACCCCTGCTTTAGATGGTTTCTGAAGACATAATCCATATATCTTTTGTTTTCATCATCGAACATGCATTTGTATTATTCTTGCATGATTACAAGATGACATTTCGAACCAAGATGACATTTCGAACCAAGCACACCTTGTTTGAAGTTCTCCAAGTTGCGAAACTCCACCAAATTGTTGCCGTAGTAATAGTTGGTGACGTAGATCTTCGAGTCTTTGGCCAGTGGATCCTTCATCCAGGCTCCTTCATTACGACCATAACTATGTTGCTTCTCTGGCTGCTCGATTGATGCTAGAGTCCCTTCACAGTGAAGGAGTTTGCCTGTAAAACAACAGATTGAAAAGAAAGCATATACAATTTTGATTCCAGTTTGAATTTATCCTTGTTTTATTCTATATTTTGAGAATCAAAACTTCTGCTTCAATAATGTTTTTTACGAATGCATTAATAAAGTTGGTGAGCCATACAATGAAACTATGGGAAAGAGTTATAGTTGAAGCCAGACTAAGAGCAGAAGTGAACATTTGTGAGCAGCAGTAAGGCGTTCATGCCAAAAAAAAAAGTATGACAGATGCAGTGTTTGCTTTAAGCAAGCTGATAAAGAAGTACACAGAAGGTCAGAAGGAATTGCACTGTCTTTGTAGATCTGGAGAAAGCTTATGACACGGTGCCCAGAGAAGAGCTGTGGTATTGCATGAGGAAGTCTGGAGTGACAGAAAAGTATGTCAGAGCAGTGCAAGACTTATTATGACTGTAAGACAGTTGTGAGGTGTGCTTTCGGTGTGATGGAGGAATTCAAGTTGGAGGTGGGGCTCCACCAGGGGTCAGCTCTGAACCCCTTCTTATTCGCTATCGTGATGGACAGGCTGACAGACGTGTTAGACAAGAATCTCCTCGGAAAATGATGTTTGCAGATGACATTGTGATGTGTAGCGAGAGCAGGGAACAGGTGGGGGAGGAACTAAAGAGGTCGAAGTATGCCCTGGAAAGGAGAGGAATGAAGATCAGTCGCAGCAAGACGAAATATATGTCTGTGAATGAAAGGAAAGAGTGAGGTTACAGTGGGAAGAGATAAAGAAGGTGGATGTTTTTAAGTACTTGGGGTCAACTGTCCAGAGCAATGGAGAGTGTGGAAAAGAGGTGAAGAAGCGTGTCAAGGCATGGTGGAACGGCTGGAGAAAAATGTCAGGTTTGATGTGTGATAGAAGCGTTTCAGCTTGGATGAAAGGAAAGGTGCATAAAACGGTGGTGAAACCAGCCATGATGTTTGGACTGGATACAGTGCCATTAAAGGAAAGACAGGAAGCAGAGCTGGAGGTAGCAGAGATGTAGATGTTGAGGTTTTCTTTGGGAGTGGCGAGGTTGTATAGCATCAGGAATGAGTATATCGGAGGGTCAACTCATGGTAGAGGCTTTGGAGAGAAAGTCAGAGAGGCCATATTGAGATGGTTTGGACATGTCCAGAGGCGAGAGAGTGACTATAGCGGGCGAAAGATGCTGAGCCTTAAACTGCCAGGAAGGAGACCGAGAGGAAGACCAAAGATGAGGTTTATGGATGTTGTCAAAGAGGACATAAGTCAAAGTCAAAGTCAGCTTTATTGTCAAGTTAGCTGGTGTGAGAGAAAAGGATGCACAAAACAGGATTAGATGGAGGACACTGATTCGCTGCGCCGACCCCTGAAGGGAAAAGCCAAACGGAAAAGAAGAAGACGAATGCTTGCTGCATTGTGAACCTTTAACACGCTAAACAATAATTTGGTGTGTATCCGTTTGTTTTTTGGTGTGCTTTGTTTGTGCCATTAAACCCAGAAAAATCAAACATGATATATTTAGCTCAACATTTAATGATTGTAATGCAATTATGTCAAGCCAAATTTATGCATATAGCTTTTAAATACAAAAAAATCTCAAGGAATCTCAAATGCCCACCTTTCAGAAATAATAAGAACATTTCTTTATCTAACCCCCATTAGGAGGGCAAGGGAAAAACAACAACAACTATACATCACGGGGTAGTAGTGGGGGATGCGAAACTTTGAGAACAGGCGCAGATGAGGGAATCTCCCTTCCAGGTATGATCAGACTGCAGTGGATGCAGAACGGGCAGCATTTAACACATGCTAGAATGTTAGCTGGAATAGTGTTTTCTACCGCTTATGCGGGGTCGGGTCATGGGGCCAACAGATTTAGCAAGGAAGACCAGACTTCGCTCTCCCCCGCTACTTGTTCTTGCCCTTCCCTGGGCAGCAGGGAGACAGTCTCTCCTGGAGGCATTCAGGAGGCCTGCTGGTCAAATGCACGAGCAAACTCATCTGACTCCTCTCGACGTGGAAGAGAGGATAAACTAGTGGGTTACAACTGTTGTGTCATTTACATCGACCACATTAGTCTGCTCTATCTGACAGACACGTTCCTCGATCATAGAAAGCCTACTAACGAGTATGATGTAATTGGTGCAAGTGGAGCACTTAAGTTTAATTGCATGGTGAACAATGGCAGTGTGGGCAAATGAGCAGTCAAACCCCATGGTGGTATCGGAAAACTGTATGGCCAAACCCGGTAAAACTTGATGTTTCACTTTAATTTAAAACAGATTCTTTTCTTACAGACAGTGTATTGTAGGTGTTCAAATACCTGACATGTTTCGGTGTATACTTCTGCCTTCGTCAGTGATTCACTACTTACAAAGGTTCAAAATAATATCAGTGTCTGAAACTCATGACAAAAAGTTACCGGACACCAGGGCAGACAATGCTCAAAAGTTGCCTGCCCAGCCATAATGAGTTGCCTGCCCCATTTTTCACAACTTGAAACACAATAAGACGACTAATCGAAAAAAAACCCATTGTTGCATAGTATTAAGGATTGATCACCAGAATATATAACAGAACAACACCTTAAAATTAAGTAATTGATGTACCTACCACAAATGCTCCCTTTATTAATTTACCGTAAATATCGCTTGTTGATGATTTTGCTCCAGTTGTCATTTGTCCATACACTGTTTGGCATGTTGCACAATGCAATGTTTGCATTGCGTCGTCTGCTACAAGCCACATGAACTCCTCTTTCCACAATGCTTTTAATGTACATTTACGTTTTGTAGCGTCATAATTTTTTTTAGTTTCTTTTGAATCTTTCTTCTGGCGCTGAGGCTTTGGCTAGATTCCTAACCACTTATCCATTTTTCTTGTGTTCTCTGTGCGTCTACTTTGGAAAATGATATGCAAATGCACCCAGAAGCACGGATTTATTCGATGCAGGCTTTTGATTGGCTGCTGAGAATGCAAATTGACAAACAAACCGACATTCTGACACTTCCAAACCGAACGCAGGTTTCGAAATCGGAATAAACCAAACGTTTGATTTGAAAAACAATCTTTTGTTTGTTTTTGTTTTTTTTTTTCTCGAAAAACCGGGCCGGAGACGTTCTTTAAGTTGTACACCCGACGTAAAAGTTGCATGCCCCGGGCATCTGGGGAGATGTTATTTCAGACACTGATAATATTTAAAAAGTAAAAATCTAAGTTTCTCTGGCAAACTATCGCAAACCAGGAGTGCAGTAACTTGCTTAATGTTGGGGCTTGGGTGACAAAACACTGTAAAAAAGACGGGGTAATAACCAGCGATATGCATCGTGGCTGTGACATCTGTATTCTCTTGAATTGATTGCACTGAAAAAGGTAACTATTGAAAATTGCCTCAGAGTGACATACAAACATATAGTTATCAATTTGTTATGGAGAGCCATTATGTTGCAGAAGATGAAGTCACGAACAGGTTTCTTAAAAAAATAAACAAATAAAGGAATACCCAGATAAATAAATAAATAAATAAATAAATAAATAAACAAACAAATAAATAAATAAATAAATAAATACATACATACATAAATAAATAGAATTTATAGATGAAGTTGCTGCTGTAGTCATAGTTCTTCTTATACTTCTTTTATTTTATTTGTGGAGCTAAAACTAGATGTTTTTATTTCTGGTAACTCAGAAGCTATTTGAGAGGGTTAATATAAATTCAAGGTCAATCATTTGTGGTCAGACACAGAATATTCAAAATGTAACCTGCTCTGTGGAGATTGGGTCGACTGTTGTTGTTGCTGTTGTCCAGCAGTAGTACAATAGTGGGAGCTGGTCTTTCTGCAGCTGCTGTACTTTGGCTGGTGACGATCATCGTGGTTGGTGCAATGGTAGTACTTGGTGGGATAAAAGCAGTTCTGGTGTTGGTCGTCGTGACACCAGTACCAAATGCAGGTGTGGTCGTCTCTGTAACTGTAGAATCAATGGTTTCAAGTACCATTTCAGCTCCGCCGTCTTCAGACTGGGTTTCGGTAATATGATGGCGTGTGTAGGTTTTGGCTGGGTTGTCTGGAAAGAAGCAGAAACATTGGGTAGTTCGCCTTGATGACATAACTGCATATGTTTGTCACCCAGTTTGGTCTGCTTTACCCACAATAAGTTAGATTAATTTCCATTGAGGGTTGGACAACACCAAGGCAGCTCTTTGTCACTGATTATGTTCAGAAGTTTTAATAAACAGAATTTCGAAGCACAGCTGAGGCATTGAGGGTTCCGGTTTAGTGTCCTCTGTATCGCATGTTTGTTGTTTGCAGATAATGTGATAATGGTGGCTACATCAAGATGCGACCTCCAACTCTCACTGGAGTGGGTTCACATCTTATTTTGAAACAGGTGGGATTAAAATCTGGACCTCCAAATCCATTCCAAAAACAAGGGTCCTCAGTTGGAAAAAGGTAGATTGGAGGATTTCTTTGGAGGTGAAAGATGCTATGTCGATTCAAACGGATCTTGAGGTGACAGAAGAATTATTGTTTACTTTCACATTTAGCTGGTAGCAGATGTGTGTGACATGCACACAATGATCAAGATATTTCTGATCGACTGGTGAAAAGAGACTTAGATTCGCTGCTTTTTTCATCATAGTATATCTGCTTCAAGAAAGACGGTATATGTTTGCATCAGTATTGAAAGAAGTCATGAATTTGTCTTCACTCGGCCATCATCATTGAAGGAATGGATGAAATACAGAAGTGTAATCCTGATGGGAATACTCAGTGTAAATGAGTAAGGCGTACAATATGTTGTTGTTTTAATATCCCATTCATAACCTTTACAGAGAGCTCCAGAGGGAGGGAGATATTGGGAACAGCCCTTGGTATAACTGTCCCCAGCTGGATTTTGACCGACCTTGATCCCATTCGTGGGCAGCTATAATTTGTGGTGCTGATATATATAAATATCTATATATATATAGCACCAAGAATTACAGCCTCCATTGCCGCTAAAATAAATAAACACCTCTCGTAAACCCATTCAACCCGAAGTGAACATTATGATCCACGTGAAGGGTGTCTTTATTGCAGGAATGCTGTCTATAGTTGCATAATACTGATTTAATCCTTTGTTGTTCTTCTTTTCCTTTTGGCTTTTACCTTCAAGGGGTCGCCACAGCAAATCAGTGTCCTCCATCTTTGTTGTTGTTGTTTAATTTCTATCTGAAATTTGCTTTTATGTTTTAGACATTTCATGACATTTTGATAAAGAGGCTATTTTTTACAATGACAAACCTCCTCCAACAGCACACATGAGCAAATGCTGCACCCCAGCTGCTGTGATGGAAGTGTCGTATTCAACAGACAATTTAAGAAACACTTGGCAGCTCTAAGTGAAAATCTGAGCAAGTGTTTGAAATGGTTGGAGGCTCTTGGTTCAAGGCTCTTTCCCTTCCAATGGTAAATAAAGTGCACATTACTTTTTAAAAGACCATCCTTCTCTTTGTTCGACATTATGGATATGCAACAAAGATTTGCAGTGATTTGACAGGGAAGTCTGAGCACTTTGAGCCTCACATATACTGTATATTCAGGAACACCCGGTCTGACAGTGTCATGTGCGTGTGCCTTGTGCAAACGCAGCATACCTATTCACTCAACTAGACTTAAAGAGGATTGGAAGGAGTCAGAAAATGTTTTCTCTGCATGGTGAGGGACCTTGTGTGTTATTGTGAAGAGTGAAGCTGAGGCATGGCATGGCCATTGCAGCAATCCATTGACACAGCATTCCGCTTGCTCCATGTATTTTGTCAATAAAATATTTGGGTTTCTAGCACTCTGAATGGACAACGGCAATCCAAGCAAGTAGTTAGGACAAGTTACATTGAAAAAGAAACTGGAACATGCATAAATGAATTGCCTTGCAGTTAGGTTTACAATCTCAACAACCTCCCAAAATGCATATATCCATCAAATATATAAAGAGCTCAATCGCATAGCTCCTGTTTGATCCTAATCCATCAAGTGGGGTGATTTGAAAATTGGAGGAAAAAAAAATGGATCATTTTCAACTCACACATTGGATCACGTTTCGATGATGACCAAATAAAAAAGGCAGAAATGTAAATGCTAACTATCACAGAAATGTTTGCTTTAAGTCTAAGGGGCTTCTTTTCATTGAACGGCACTAGCTGGGCAAAAGTACAAAGCAACGGTGCAAATATGAAAACTCTCACCTCCCCTGACCTCATCCTTGTCAGTCTGGGCAGCCTTGTAGTAGGTAATGCCTCTGACCACACCTGGCTGGTGGCCAACCACCTTGGTTTTGGCTGTAGGATCGGGCTTAAGTGGTTTCACAGGTTTAGTGACCTCCTTCTTGGGCTTGATTACTTTTTCTTTGGGTTTGGGAGGGGGCTTGGATGATGGAGGCTTTTTGTTGGGTGGCTTTATAACACTCTTCGACTTGGTCTCATCATTATTATGCTGGAAACATAAACATTTTGGTAATATGAACATGCTTTAATAAGAAACAGCTAGTGCCTAGTGGGTTAACATAAACTAACATGCATTGGTGAAGTTGAATGAATATTTAAAATCAAAGTCAAAGTCAGTCAAAGTCAGCTTTATTGTCAAATATGCTAATATGCATGACATACAGCACAGATGAAATTAATGTCCTCTCGGACCCAGCGTGCAAGGCATGCAAGGCACTTATAATGTGGCTAAAAAGACATACAATTGACAACAGACAATACATGTAATTTCTGAATGTAAAGTGAGGTAGTGTCGTCTGGAAAGTGAGGTAGTGACGTATGTATTGGATTGGATATTGGATATTGGATATGCCTTTATTAGTCTCACAGTGGAGAAATTTACATTTCACAGCAGCAAAGTGATGAAAGGAATGAAAGTAGAAAAACGAAATACATGAGTACATAAAGTGAGGTAGTGACATATCTAAAGTGAGGAAGTGACGTATATAAAGTGACGTAATGTAGTAATGCAAAAAAAAACAACAAGAAAGGGTTGAAGTGAGGTCTTGCAGAAAAAAATTAGAAAGAACAAAAAAAATAGAGTTCAGGATGATAGTACAGCATGTAGCGTGTACTCAGAGTTCGGTGAGTGTGGCAGTGGGAACGGGCAGGCTGGGCAGGGCTGAGAGGGAGTTGAGTCTACGGAATGCCTGGTGGCAGAAACTGTCCTTGAGCCTGCTGGTCTTGGCTCAGAGACTCCACAGTCTCCTACCCGACGGCAGCAGGCTGAAGAGGCTGTGGGAGGGGTGGGTGGGATCACCAGCGATTCTGATGGCTCTGCAGGTGAGGCGGGTGTTGTAAATGTCCTGAAGGGGGGGAGAGAGACACCGATGATCTTCTCAGCTGTCCTCACGATGCGCTGCAGAGTCTTACGGCAGGACACGGTGCAGGCGCCGTACCACATGGTGATACAGCTGGTCAGGATGCTCTCGATGGTACGGCGGTAAAAGGAGGTCGTGATGGGGGTCGGGGCTCCAACTCTGTTGAGCTTGCGGAGTAAGTTTTTTTTTTTTTTTTCCAAGATGGCGGCGCGTGCACACGCAGCGGCTCCTCTCTCTCCCGGCAAATTGGTTTTTTCGTGTTTATTGTGTTTGTCTTACTCGTGCAAATGTCCGTCTCAGTTGGCCTCGCTACACCCGAGGCGTACCTACTCCCGTGAGGTGCTGCTCGACATCGGCAGTTCATTTTTAAAACCTAAACCAGCTGAAGCAGAAGTGCTACGCAAGCATGGATTGCTCAGGGAGTCGGCTCGTCCATTGAGCCCCACTCTTCCACCGACCCCCACTCCTGCACCCAACCCAGAGTGGAGGCGCCACAAGCGCTGTATGAGGAAACAAAAGAGGGGAAAGCGTGGAGGTATTCGCATTAGGCTCGCGGCTAGCCGCCACCGGCCTTGCATTCCTACCATCACGCTGGCTAACGTGCGCTCGCTGGACAATAAAATGGACTACATCAGACTTCTCCGCTCAACTTCCAAGACCGTGGGTGAGTGTTGTGCCTTTGTGTTTGTGGAAACAGTGCCATCCAGCTAGCCCAGCTAACTAGCTTCCGGGCAGACAGAGCGCTCGTCGAGGGGGGGAAGACTCACGGCGGGGGACTCTGTGTTTACATCAGTGATGCCTGGTGCCGCAACGCTGTTGTGGTATGCAAACACTGTTCGCCACTGATGGAACTTATGGTCATAAAACAGGAGCGCGGCATTGAATGAACTCTACCAGCACATCAGCGAGCAACAGACAGCCCACCCAGATGCTTTCCTTATCCTGGCTGGCGATTTCAACCATGCCAACCCGAAAAGTGTTTTTCCACATCTCCATGGACACATTAACTTTCCGACGAGAGGTAACAACATTCTGGACAATGTTTTCACCACACACAAAGGAGCCTACAAAGCCTACCCCCTCCCCCACCTAGGAGCTTCGGACCACTCCACTATCATGTTAATGCTGGCATACAGGCCACTTGTCAAAGTCGTCAAACCAGTCAAGAAGCAGATAAGGGTGTGGCCTGATGGGTCGTCAGAGGCACTCAAAGACTGCTTCTCCAACACTGACTGGAACATGTTCAGACAAGCGGCCACCTACAACAACAACACCGACCTCCAAGAGTACACAGACTCTGTTACCTCCTACATGAGGAAGTGCATGGATGACGTGACTGTCAACAGATCTGTCACCATCCTGGCCAACCAGAAGCCATGGCTGACGGGTGAAGTCCACAGGCTCCTCAGGGCTCGGAACGCTGCCTACAAAGCTGGCGATGAGCTGGGCCTGAGGACAGCCAGGGCCAACCTGTCACTTGGCATCAGGATGGCCAAGAGACAGCACTCCAGGAGGATCGCCAACCACTTCAAAGACAGCAGAGACACCGGGAACCTGTGGCGTGGGATACAGACCATCACAGACTACAAGCCCACTCCACAGACCTGCGAGAACTCCACCACTCTGCTGAACCAGCTGAACGACTTCTTCGCCCGCTTCGAGGCAGACAACAGCACTCCAGCACAGAAGACCCCACCACCTCCCGGCGAACAGGTGCTGACACTGTCCCAGGACAGCGTGAGGCGATCCCTCAGAGGGACCAACGCACGAAAAGCCCCGGGTCCCGACGGCATTCCTGGCCGTGTTCTGAGAGACTGCGCTGTGGAGCTCACAGATGTCTTCACGGACATCTTCAATACCTCTCTGAGCCAGGCTGTTGTGCCCATGTGCCTCAAAGCCACCACCATTATCCCGGTCCCGAAGAAGTCGTCCCCCACCTGCCACAATGACTACCGCCCGGTCGCACTCACTCCCATCCTCATGAAGTGCTTCGAGCGGCTAGTTATGAACCACATCAAGGCTGAACTCCCCCCCAACCATGACCCCTTCCAATTTGCATATCGGCCCAACCGCTCGACCGATGATGCCATCTCCACTGCTCTCCACACAGCGCTCACCCACCTGGAGACCAGAGACTCCTACGTCAGAATGCTGTTCATCGACTTCAGCTCAGCATTCAACACAATCATCCCCCAACAACTCACCGATAAACTGAGCAAACTGGGGATCAGCACCTCCCTGTGCAACTGGCTGCTGGACTTCCTGACGGGGAGACCACAGGCAGTCAGAGTTGGCGACAACACTTCCAGCACCATCACGCTGAACACAGGGGCCCCCCAGGGGTGTGTGCTGAGCCCCCTCCTCTTCACTCTGCTCACGCACGACTGCTCACCATCATCACCCAGCTCCAACCTCTTCATAAAGTTTGCGGATGACACAACTGTGGTGGGCCTCATCAACAACGACGAGGAGACAGCCTACAGGGACGAGGTCAGCCGCCTGGCCACGTGGTGCAAGGACAACAATCTTCGTCTGAATGTGGAGAAGACGAAGGAGATTGTTGTGGACTTCAGGAGAGTGCGCCCCCAGCATGCTCCACTAACCATCGACGGTGCTGCAGTGGAGAGAGTGAGCAGCACCAAGTTCCTGGGAGTGCACATATCCGAAGACCTGTCCTGGAGCCACAACACGGCATCAATGGCCAAGAGATCCCACCAGCGCCTGTACTTCCTCCGCAAGCTCAAAAGAGTTGGAGCCCCGACCCCCATCACGACCTCCTTCTACCGCGGTACCATAGAGAGCATCCTGACCAGCTGTATCACCGTGTGGTACGGCGCCTGCACCGTGTCCTGCCGTAAGACTCTGCAGCGCATCGTGAGGACAGCTGAGAAGATCATCGGTGTCTCTCTCCCCCCCCTTCAGGACATCTACAACACCCGCCTCACCCGCAGAGCCATCCGGATCGCTGGCGATCCCACCCACCCCTCCCACAGCCTCTTCAGCCTGCTGCCATCGGGTCGGAGACTGCGGAGTCTCCGAGCCAAGACCAGTAGGCTCAAGGACAGTTTCTGCCACCAGGCAGTCCGGAGACTCAACTCCCTCCCAGCCCTGCCCAGCCTGCCCCTTCCCACTGCCACACTCACCGAACTCTGAGTACACGCTACATGCTGTACGATCACCCTGAACTCTATTTTTTTCTTCTTTCTCATTTTTTTCTGCAAGACCTCACTTCAACCCTTTCTTGTTGTTCGTTTTTGCATTACGACATTACGTCACTTTATATACGTCACTTCCTCACTTTACATATGTCACTACCTCACTTTACATACGTCACTGCGTCACTTTCCATACGACACTACCTCACTTTACATACAGAAATTACATGTATTGTCTGTTGTCAATTGTATGTCTTTTTTAGCCACGTTATAAGTGCCTTGCATGTCTTGCACGCTGGGTCCGAGAGGACATTAATTTCATCTGTGCTGTATGTCATGCATATTAGCATGTTTGACAATAAAGCTGACTTTGACTTTGACTTTGACTTGACTTTGTAAGTACAGGCGCTGGTGGGATCTCTTGGCCAGTGATGCCGTGTTGTGGCTCCAGGACAGGTCTTCGGATATGTGCAGGCTGTCTCCTCGTCGTTGTTGATGAGGCCCACCAGTCGTGTCATCCGCAAACTTTATGAAGAGGTTGGAGCTGGGTGAGGATGGTGAGCAGTCATGCGTGAGCAGAGTGAAGAGGAGGGGGCTCAGCACACGCCCCTGGGGGGCCCCTGAGTTCAGCGTGATGGTGTTGGAAGTGTTGTCTCCAACTCTGACTGCCTGTAGTCTCCCCGTCAGGAAGTCCAGCAGCCAGTTGCACAGGGAGGTGCTGATCCCCAGTTTGCTCAGTTTGTCGGCGAGCTGTTGGGGGATGATTGTGTTGAATGCTGAGCTGAAGTCGATGAACAGCATTCTGACGTAGGAGTCTCTGGTCTCCAGGTGGGTCAGCGCTGTGTGGAGAGCAGTGGAGATGGCATCATCGGTCGAGCGGTTGGGCCGATATGCAAACTGGAAAGGGTCATGGTTGGGGGGGAGGGCAGCCTTGATGTGGTTCATAACTAGTCGCTCGAAGCACTTCATCAGGATGGGAGTGAGTGTGACCGGGCGGTCGTCATTGTGGCAGGTGGGGGATGACTTCTTAGGGACCGAGATAATGGTGGTGGCTTTGAGGCACGTGGGCACAACAGCCTGGCTCAGAGAGGTATTGAAGATGTCCGTGAAGACATCTGTGAGCTCCTCAGCGCAGTCTCTCAGAACACGGCCAGGAATGCCGTCGGGACCCAGGGCTTTTCGTGCGTTGGTCCTTCTGAGGGATCGCCTCACCCTGTCCTGGGACAGTGTCAGCACCTGTTCGCAGGGAGGTGGTGGGGTCTTCTGTGCTGGAGTGCTGTTGTCTGCCTCGAAGCGGGCGAAGAAGTCATTCAGCTGGTTCAGCAGAGTGGTGGAGTTCTCGCAGGTCTGTGGAGAGGGCTTGTAGTCTGTGATCATCTGTATCCCACGCCACAGGTTCCTGGTGTCTCTACTATCCCTGAAGTGGTTGGCGATCCTCCTGGAGTGCTGTCTCTTGGCCATCCTGATGCCACGTGACAAGTTGGCCCTGGCTGTCCTCAGGCCCAGCTCATCGCCAGCTTTGTAGGCAGCGTTCCAAGCCCTAAGGAGCCTGTGGACTTCAACCGTCAGCCATGGTTTCTGGTTGGCCCGGATGGTGACAGATCTGGTGACAGTCACGTCATCCATGCACTTCCTCATGTAGGAGGTAACAGAGTCTGTGTACTCTTGGAGGTCTGTGGTGTTGTTGTAGGTGGCCGCTTGTCTGAACATGTTCCAGTCGGTGTTGGAGAAGCAGTCTTTGAGTGCCTCTGACGACCCATCAGGCCACACCCTTATCTGCTTTTGACTGGTTTGACGACTTTTACAAGTGGCCTGTATGCGGGCATTAACATGATCGTGGAGTGGTCCGAAGCTCATAGGTGGGGGAGGGGGTAAGCTTTGTAGGCTCCTTTATAGTAAAATATAGTCATCCCTCACTTATTGCAGTTAATGGGGACCGGTACCCTGCCACGATAAGTAAGAAACCATAAATGCGGTTTGCTCCCCGCTAGAAATTTTCTGTGTAAATATATATGGGATCTAGCACATTTAAAGTATTTAAACAGTGTTATAGTTTACATAATGTATTTGATACAAATACTACTGCAGGTCACAAATTTACTTAAATCTTTAGTTATACTGTATAACCCTATACAGGAATGAAAAATCATCAGAAATTGCCCCCTGAGAGAGGCGAAGAGACTTGTAAAGGTGACGTAGAGAGCCACTCTCACTTAAACGTTCTGACGTTGTAGCCACAGTTAGCCTCCAGCTAGCTCCAGGCCAGCGCTCCACCACGCAGTGAATGTGTTTATGATGACAATTAATTGGTATTGATGGTGAGGAGGCGATGAAAGACGTTGTGCTGCTGCTTTTGGGCAAGCCCTATCCACCGCGGCGGTGTATGCACCAAACAGAAATTGGCAGCGAAAATAGAGAATCAACAGCATGATGAGACATGAGTGACATCCTCTTCTTTTCCTTTTGGCTTGACCCTTCAGGGGTCGCCACAGTGAGTCACTGTCCTCCATCTAAATGTAACCTTATTATGCGGAGCTCACCAATAAAGAGTTTGATGTTTCTCTTTATTTGTATTTGTCAGCTCTCCCAGGCAGGTGACACGCAGAGCTTGATCGTGGCGTGGAGTCGAGCAAGTCGTGCTGTGAAACTCCGTGCGATGCTGAGCAGGTCTCTGTGTGCTGTGTGTCTGTCTGGGTCTGAGTCCGAGATGAGTCTCATCCTCTCTGTCCCGTGACGGCTACTTTTATATCATTTTCAAGCGTGTGATATGCGGCAGGCTGAGACGCACATCAAGGAGATCAAGGGCTTGAAAGACATCAAAGCCGCGGTGCGCACTGGTGACACACCACGGCAGCGAATCAGTGTCTACCATCTAACCCAGTTTTGTGCATCCTCCTCTCTCACAGCAACTACCTTCATGAACTCTTTGGCAACATCCATCAACCTCCTCTTCGGCCTTCCTTTTGGTCTCCTGCCAGGCAGTTCAGGGCTCAGCATCCATCTCTCGATATACTACTACTACTACTACTACTACTACTACTACTACTACTACTACTAATAATAATAATAATAATTTCATTTATAAGCACCTTTCAAAACTCTCAAGGACACTTTACAGTCACAGGAGATCTCGTCACTGTCTATTCTCTGTACATGGGCAAACCATCTCAGTCTGGCCTCTCTGACTTTCTCTTCAAAACCCAATATGAGTTGTCCTTCCGATATACTCATTCCTGATCCTATCCAACCTGGTCACTCCCAAAGAAAACCTCAAAATCTTAATTTCTACTACCTCCAGCTTTGCTTCCTGTGGCACTGTCTCCAGTCAAACATAATGGCTGGTCTCACCACAGTTTTATACACCTTTCCTTTCATCCTTGCTGAAAGTATCACACATCACACATGACATTTTTCTCCAGCCGTTCCAGCCCGCCTGAGCACACTTCTTCACCTCTTTTCCGCACTCTCCATTGCTCTGGATAGTTGACCCAAAGCACTTAAAATCATCCACCTTCTTTATCTATTCTCCCTGTAACCTCACTCTTGTACTTGGGTCCCTCTCATTCTCACACATATTCCGTCTTGCTCCGACTGATCTTCATTCTTCTCCTTTCCAGTGTAAACATCCACCTCTCTAGTTTCTCCTACCCCTGTTCCATGCTCGCACAACATATCACAATCCCATCTGCAAACATCATCTGCCAAGGAGATTCCTCTGTATTCCCTCGTCTGCCAGCCTGTCCATCACCAGAGCAAATAAGAAGGGCCTCAGAGTTCACCCCTGGTGAAGTCCCAACTCGACCTTGAATTCATGCGTCACACCAACAGCACACCTCACAACTGTCTAACAGTCATCATATATGTCTTGCATTGCTGACATACTTCTCTGTCACTCCAGACTTCCTCATATAATACCGCAGTTCTTTTCTGGGCACCCTGTCATACGCCGTCATACCCTCTGACCTTCTCTGTACTTCTCTTTCCAGCAACCTTAAAGCAAACATCACACCTGTCGTACACTTTTTGGGCATGAAGGTATACAGAAGCCTGGATGTAGGATCCACTGGCCAAAGACTCGAAGATCTACGTCACCAACTATTACTATCGCTGTTTTACACAAATGCTCACTTCTGCTCTTAGTCTAGCTTCAACTACTCTTTCCCATAGTTTCATTGTATGGCTCATCAACTGTATTCCTCTGTAGTTACTATAATTCTGCACATCTCCCTGCTTCTTAAAAATGGGCACCAGGACACTTCGCCCCCATTCGTCAGGTATCTTCTCACTATCTAAGATCTTGTTTGAGTTAGAAAAACCACTACCACCTCTTCTAGACACTTCCATACCTTCATTGGAAAACCATCAGGCCCGAGTGCCTTTTCACCCTCCATCCTCTCTTCAGAGCCCTCCTCACTTCATCCTTGCTAATCTTTGCTATGCTGCAGTCACATCTTCTACTCTTTGTTCCTTCTCATTTTCCTCATTCTTCAAAGTACTCTTTCCAACTTGCCATCAACCCTGTTCATATATTACCATCTTTGTCTCTCTGTCTCACCAGCCTCTAAAGATCAGTATCACCTTCCTTGCTGTCAAGCCTAGCATACAAGTCATCATCAGCCTCTTGTTTGGCCTTTGCCACTTTTACTTTCACGGTTCACTGCATCTCCTTGTAAACCCTGTCTACTCTCTTCTGTCCTCTCAGTGTCCCACTGCTTTGCTCGTCTCTTTCTCTGTATACACTCCTGCACCTCCCCATTCCACCACCAAATCTCCTTATCTACTTTTCTTTCAGTTGACACACCAAGTACTTTTCGACCTGTCTCTCTGATTATGTTAAGTGTAGTTTGCCAATCATCTGGAAGGACCTCCTGCCCACCCAGTGCTTGTCTCAACTTCTTCGTAAAAGTCATGGAACACTCTTCCTTTTTCAACTTCCACCATTTCATCCTCAGATCTTTTGGTGTCTTCATCTTCCTCGTGGCCAGCGTCATCCTACATACCACCAACCCATGTTGTTTGGCTACACTCTCACAAAGATGGACAACCAATTAGCTTAAGGGATAAATCCACTGATGCGGTCATTGATCAAGTCGTACCGGAAATCAATTTTGTGCCTTGAATGAATGACCGTTGAATATACAATAAAGACATGTTCATAACCTCTGAGTGATCCACAATTATTTTCTGAACAAAATACTGTACTTTTGGAGGAAAAAACTGAAGCTGCGATGAATGAAGCACGATACATCAATGATTTTAAGCAAATCTAAATTTAAAAGTGTGATGCCCATTGCTAATTAGTCCTCAGTACTCTGGCACCCCTAAATCCAATACAATCCAATAAATTGCCTGCAGATGAATATTTTTGGAACCTGTACCGTTTGGTAGTTTTGTTATGCAGTGTGAGGGAGGACATCTGTATTTCCTATTGGGCCAACAAGTTTGTTGTTCAATAGGATTGTATGTAATGCACTTGCTGATATATTTTCTTTTAAAACTCGATTCTTCAAATAATATAAGTTTCACTTTATTGAAAAGGGTTCTTCCGTCAGCACATTTCCTTAAACTACAGGTACGACACGCACTATTAGTTTTCTAGCTGTCAGCATGCTTGAAAGAGGAGGACTCTGAAACACTCTCGTACTCATCAGGATCAGAATAATCTTTATTGCCAAGTCTGAAGAACACACAAGGAATTTTTTCCGGTCGAACACACTGCACTAGTATCATCATCAACAAATTGCAAAGAGGCACTATACAGTTCCATTTGGGCTACTGTTCAAAGAGTTAATGGCTTGGGGGAAGAAGCTGTTTAAATGTCTGCTGGATTTGGTGCGCATGGATCGGCAGCGCCTGCCTGAGGGGAGTAGATGGAAAATGTGGTGGGCAGGGTGCGGAGGGTCCAGTAGGATTTTCCGCACCCTAGTTTGGATTCTTGCAGTGTGCAAGTCCTCGAGACTGGGTAGGGCGGTGACAAGGATTTTTTTCGCCGTCCTAACTGTCCGTTGAAGTCGGATTTTGTCCAAACGGTGATGGAAGAACACAGGATGGATTCGATGACAGCTGTGTAGAAATGTTGCAGCACCTCCTGTGGCAGGCCATGCTTCTTTAGCAGCCTGAGGAAGTACATTCTCTGTTGGGCCTTTTTCGGGATAGAGTTGGTGTTGACGTCCCACTTCATGTCCTGGGAGACTGTGATTCCCAGGAACTTGAAGGTCTCAACGGTTGACACGAGGCAGTTGGATAGTGTGAGGGGAAGCTTTGGTGATGGATGTTTCCTGAAGTCCACGATCATCTCTACTGTCTTGAACGTGTTCAGCTCCAGGTTGTGACGGCTGCACCAGAGCTCCAGCTGCTCCACTTGTTGTCGGTACGCAGACTCGTCGCCGTCTTTGATGAGACCGATGACCGTGGTGTCTTCTGTGAACTTTATGAATTTGACAGCTGGGTGCGTTGAGGTGCAGTCGTTCGTGTAGATAGAGAAGACCAAAGGAGAGAGGACGCATCCCTGCGGGGCGCTAGTGCTCGTGGTTCGTGTTGAGGATTATATTTTTCCCAGTCTGACCTGTTGTGTCCGTCCTGTCAGGAAGCTGAGGACCCACTGGCAGATTGTAGGGGACACACCAAGCTGAAGAAGTTTGGGGATGTGGAGTTCTGGGATCATGGTATTGAATGCAGAGCTGTAGTCCACAAACAGGATCCTTGCGTAGGTTTCTGTGTTGTCGAGGTGGTCGAGGATGTGGTGCAGCCCGATGTTGACTGAATCCTCCACCTACCTGTTTGCCCGGTAGGCAAACTGAAGAGGATCTAGCAGAGGTCCGGTGATGTTCTTTAGGTGGTTCAGCACGAGGCGTTCAAAAAACTTCATTACCACAGACGGCAGACCAACAGTTCTATAGTCGTTCAATCCCAAGGCTGCTGGTTTCTTTGGAACTGGGACGATAGTAGACTTCTTGAAGCAGGATGGGAGTTTACACTGCTCCAGGGATGTGTTGAAGATTTGTGTGAAGACCGGAGCCAGCTGGTCAGCGCAGACTTTCAGGCAGGAGGAGGAGACTCTGTCAGGTCCCACAGCTTTCTTGATCTTCTGCTGCTTGAAGAGCCATCTCACGTCGTGGATCTGTAAGGCAGAGGGCGGAGATACGGTAGTTTCTGGTAATGGTGGGCATGCGAGGGAAATGGGGGTGTCCTTTTCAAATCGGCAAAAGAATGGATTTAGCTCATCAGCCAGACCATTATTGTACACTGCTTGGGGGGATGGTAAACGATAATTTGTTCTTGCTTTCAGGCCATTCCACACCGATGCAGAGTCGTGAGCGGAGAACTGTTTGTTAAGCTTCTCAGCATAACTTTTCTTTGCGATGTTAATTTCCTTTGTCAATCTGTTTCGGGCGAGTTTGTGAACTGGTCGATCGCCGCTTCTAAATGCGGACTCTTTCTCTTTCCTAAGCTGCCTGAGTTTGGGAGTGAACCATGGCTTGTTGTTGTTGAATGAGCGGAAGGACTTTGTTGGTACACACATGTCACTTACAGAAACTAATGTATGATGTTACAGTGTCTGTGTATTCGTCCAATGTGCCCGTTGAAGTTTCAAAGACGCGCCAATCAGTGCAGTCTAAGCATTCTTGTAGAGCTAACTTTGCTTCATCAGTCCATTTCTTAAGAGTCTTGACTACCGGTTTTACACATTTGAGTTTCTGTCTGTATGTGGGAATTAAGTGGATTAAATAGTGGTCAGAAAGACCCAATGCTGCATGCGCCACAGATCGGTATGCCCCTTTGAGTGCTGTGTAACAGTGATCTAGAATGTTTTCTTCTCTGGTGAAACAGTCAATATGCTCCTTATACAGTGAGACCTCAACTTACGAACGCCTTATAATACAAACTTTTCATCATACGAACGTTAAATTTATGAAAATTAAGCCTTATCATATGTACTATTTTCATAATACACACCAACCACGGCCGGTCCATCAAGCACACGACCGAACAGCGCGGCGCTACTTTCCATACCCCTTCTCATTGAATGCACATCGATCGCCTACTTGGAGCTTTTTGCTGATAATTTTACTATTATAGGACCGGAAAATAAACACCACAGGCTCGTGTTCAGCCTCAGTTCAAATGTGGTGCGTTACTATGAATAAATTGAAGAAACTACCAGCCGTACACGTCTACTCTGCTCTGTTTATTTGTCATCCAAGACTTGGGGTGCGTTCAGGTTCGAGAATAGCGCACAACTTCTTAAGACTCTAAGCTGTTTGGAAAGCATTGTCTAACTGAATGTCAAGTTGCGATAGAAGTGATTGGCTAAACGGTAGAGTCATGTGTCATGGTAAGCCAATCAGAGCTAGTGTTTTCACACACACCGGAACAGCGTGTCAATAGTCACGCTAAATTGTCACGTGCGACTTGACAGCTCGGGTGTGGCCTACGTTCGCGACACTTCATTTCATTGTCGTTCTGCAATTTCATTTCATTTCAACGAGTCACTGTCACCTCACCAGTGACATGATTACAATGAAAGTGCATCGCTACGTCTTGTGCTCCAAATGTTTGCTTGTGCTCCAAGAGTTTGCTTTGCACGAGGTGATTGTTAGACACGAGTGTGCCATTTTATTCGCTCCGCCCGCTTTCTTTTGTCGCGTTTTATTCCGCGTCCGTGGAATCATCGGACTCACGCCTTTTGTTGTCATAAAATCTCTGCCAGCACCTACGGGACTCGAAGTGAATGCAGATGACATCGAGGAGCTTGTTGCTGACCATAATGAGGTCATCAACACAGAGAATTTGATTTGCCTTCAAGAGGACAAGCAGAAGCAGGCCATTCAACAGTTGATGTGCAGGCTTTTATTGAACAGTTCCATTCAGAAAAGGCTGTAAGAATCATCAACATGATGAATGATAATGTGATGCCTCAGTTTCGTAAGACCTTACAAGTCAGAAAGCAACAGGTGTCAATTAAGAGCCATCAATGACCATCACAATTGTAAATAAATTGACTTTATTATACAGTCCAGTGTATTTCTTTCATTAGAATACAATAGCACATTTGTTATACATAGGATAAGGTAGGTTGTGTGTAGTTTTAAGGCCTATTTAGTTGAAAAGTATATTTTATGGAAACCCGGGAACGGATTATTCCCATTTTAATGGTTTCCTATGGGAATTTTTTTTTTGAGATACACACTTTTCGCGTTACACACTCTTTCTGGGAACGAATTAAGTTCGTAAGTTGAGGTCTCACTGTATTTGGGAAGTTCACGGTTTAGACGCGTTTGATTAAAATCGCCCAAAATTATCACGGGTGACTCTGGATATTTTAGTTCGAGTTTATTTACATGGTCCACTAGCGTTTGTATACACGCGTTAGCATTAGCGCGATTGGCGCGATGTACACGGCGACAATAATAAAGGAAGCGAACTCACGTAGTAGAATGGCTTGCAGTTGAGAGACAGCGATTCCAAGCCAGGACTGCAGTGTGCGTCGAGCATCGTGACATCGGTGCACCATTCTTCGTTGATGTAAAAGCATATTCCACCACCTTTGGATTTCCCCGATTGCTTCGTGTCGCGGTCAGCTCAGAGGAGACGGAAGCCGGGTAGGTGTAGCGCGGAATCCGGGTGGCGGTCACTGAGCCAGGTCTCAGTGAAGCACAGCGCAGCAGAACGTGCAAACGTTTTATTGGTTTTTGCGAGAAGAATACGTTCGTCCATCTTGTTTGGTAGTGAGTGTAGATTAGCGAGATGGATCGATGGGAGCTGCGTTCGTAATCCACGCTGCCCTAGCTTGACGAGCACGCCGGCTCGTCTCAAAGCTCCATACAGAGCTGCTAAGCCGCTCGCGAGCAGCCCGACAAACCTTGTGGATTTTGTTGTTTCTGTGAAAATAGTCCAACAGTGGATTCCCCAATGCTCAGCAACTCTTCCCTCGTGTAACTAAGACGCGTAGGGTCGCAAAAAAACAAATGAAAATGACAGAACCAGGAACAATACTAGGGAGCGTGTGACCGAGGCTGCCATTCGCGGCGCCATCTTGTCCATGCTTGAAAATGTAGAAAACCTTGAGCCAGCTTTTGTCACGTTTTTCAAGGTGGTGATGGCGGGTGCGGATCCCAAACAGGCAGGAGGGAGCAGGAGGTTGTGATTGACAAATTGTATTAAAATAAAGTCAGCAGGAACAAAATCTAAAACATCAAAATCATCTGAACGGAAAAAAATACAAAGTATCAAAAGAAAACCAAGATTAAACAAACACATGCACCGCACACAATGCATACAATTGCATACAACATCATACAATGCGTTCAACATCATACAACAGTGCATCAAACAACAATGACATTCAACAATTACCCGACACCGAATGGTCGTGCCGGGGGTCCTTTTGAGTGTCACTGATTGGAAACGACCAGCACCTGTGCAGGTTCAGGCGGGGCCGACAGCGCCCCCCGTTGGTCGCCAACTAGATCATGACAGCTTTTAAGTCAGGTTCTACAATTATTAAATATAGCAGCATCACTGAACAACTAACTAAATAAGGCCAGTCCCAGTGAGGCAGAATACTCAGCGTCTCTACTGTAAATCATTGAGCAATCTGCAGCTGTGGTCCAAGTGTGACAAAATGACCACTTGGGCAAGATACATTGTAACATCTGTGATGGACTGTGTAGTGTGGTCCTACAATGCACAGAGTCACGTTTACTTACAACCACTGCTCCTGAAAATATACGACGGGTATAGAACATGAAACAGGACATTATAAATAACTTGAGGTTACTTCAGAGCAGGGGTGCTCACACTTTTTCAGCATACGAGCTCCTTACAAAAACTACCAAGTCGAAATGATCTACCCACGACAAAAATGCAAAACATAATTATTTTCAAATGTTTTAAGGATTCTTTGTATGTACAATGTATGTTGATTTACCTTGCATAACTGAATAAGCCAATATTGCACAACACACATAATAACTACATATACATAACATAATAAATAACTATTAACATTTTTTGTAATTACCTGAGTTTACTTTGATGACTTGCACTGAATTGAATCAGCCAGGGATGCATAGTCCGGTCAGTAGCTGCTGACAGCTAGCCTCAAGCACATTTCCAAATGTTCATCGTTCATGGTGGAACGGTATTTGGACTTAATGATCTTCATGTAGGAAAAGGCTGACTCACATAAATAAGTGGAGCCGAATGATGCAGTCAAGGAGGTAGCACAAATAACTATTAACATTTTTTGTAATTACCTGAGTTTACTTTGATGACTTGCACTGAATTGAATCAGCCAGGGATGCATAGTCCGGTCAGTAGCTGCTGACAGCTAGCCTCAAGCACATTTCCAAATGTTCATCGTTCATGGTGGAACGGTATTTGGACTTAATGATCTTCATGTAGGAAAAGGCTGACTCACATAAATAAGTGGAGCCGAATGATGCAGTCAAGGAGGTAGCACATTTCCTCAAGTTGGGGTACTTTTCCAAGGTACAAATTCAGTTGTCAGCTGAATGGTTGCCCTGCATGTCAATCAAGTGACGGGACGTTTGATAGGCTGACAAATGTTTTTTTTATTGTCACGCTGCGATCGACCAGTACTACCTCCGCGATCGACCAGTAGATCACGATCGACGTAACGGTATTTGGACTTAATGATCTTCATGGAGGAAAAGGCTGACTCACATAAATAAGTGGAGCCGAATAATGCAGTCAAGGAGGTAGCACATTTCCTCAAGTTGGGGTACTTTTCCTGTGTGAGTAAGTTACAGAACTGTCTCTGAACAAGGAGTCATCTGCTTCAACGAATGCTTCTTTTAACATCTCTCCGTCTTGGAAGGACTTATTGTTTTTAACGATGGCGTGACTCACCCGGAAAGATGCTTCGGTGGCGACTTTCGCTTTTGAAGTATGTTGAGTGAAAAATGACTGCTGTCCGGACAACTGGGATTTTAGTTCATCCGCCGTTCTCTTTCTCAGCTGGCTTTTCGGCGTGAAGTCAATGTCGTATTTTCCATGAACAGTCCGAAAATGGCGCTCCACATTTTCCCATTGCGTATGAAAGTAATATGTTTTGCCCCCTTACTTGGTCCCGCTTTCTCACTCATTTTGATCACCATATGTTTTAGCAAGGGCTTAAAATCTGAGGTAATTCGCTGACTAGCTTGTAAATTTTGCTGCGTTTAGCGCCGTTGTTTACGCATGCACGGCGACCTAAAGGTAAAAATTAAGTTGTCATCTGAATGGGTGCCCTGTATGTCAATCAAGTGACGGGACGTTTGATAGGCTGACAAATGTTTTTTTTTTACTGTCAGTCACGCTGCGATCGACCAGTACTACCTCCGCGATCGACCAGTAGATCGCGATCGACGTAATGAGCACCCCTGCTTTAGAGTTTGTTTTCATGTCTAAAAATGATGGTGAAGCGAGAGTGAGCGGCAACAGACATTTTCAACACAAGCAGAAGCCATCTTTGTTTTCTTTTTTACCCATCTGTAAAGTGCTTTGTTACAGCTGCAGCTATTGTGAAAGTGCAATATAAATAAAGGCCTATTGTATCATAACTCCAACCTTGGCCTCAGGAGGGTCTTTTTGAAGCAGCTGCAGACTGAGACTGGAGATCTCTTTCTTGATGCTCATCATAATGTTGGAGTAATTGTCATATCTCTTAAATTGGTTGGTCAGGCTGGTCATGCTGTCACGGACAAATTCATTCTCCCGTGTTAGGTTTTTCTTGATTGTCTGCAAAAAGTAATATTGTCATTGAAAAAAACAATGATATATTCTTTCGTATAGTGGGGCTGTAAAACTCTTCATGGTGATCCAGCTTTCGAAAAGCATGATGTAAAGATTTTTTCTACCTCTTCCAGGGTGTTCATCTGAGACACCACTTTGTTGATGTATGAGTGAACTTTCATCAGATCCATGCTGTACAGTGTTCCCTCGAGGAGATCCACCATCGATTGGAGCTGGAGGTTGATACCAGAAAAGCAGGGGAACAATTATTCATTTTCTAATCACATCTTCATGTAATCTCTACATCTGTGTCTGAAACATACAAGATTTTACTATACGCTACGTGAAAACACATGAACATAGCATTGGCTCTGATTACAACAAGAAAAAGGGTTCATTTCAGAGCCCGTGTAGTTCTATCGAGATGATATTTGAGTACTTTAAATCAGAAGGTCCACAACACCCTGTCACTGTCTGAGCTCGTAGTGAAATTCAAAATTGTCATGGTCATGATCTGTAAGTTTCCACCACATCCAGGGGTATTTCTGGTTTTCCTGTTCTACCTCTGTCTGGCATTACAATTATTGGAACATTTTAGAGACCTAGTGGATCCTCGTCAAGCTGACGGATAATTTCTTGCTGAAGTCACGGTTAATATGCATTTTGTCTCGACGAGACACTCTCTTCTTACTCTTGTTCCGTTTTTGGCTCTTGGTTTTGGCTCTTGATTTTGCATCTCTTCTTTGTTATTTAAGTAATTAGTTCTTGCTGTGCATCCCCAGTTTGTTCTCCAAGCGGTTTGGTCTTTCTTGTACTTTTGTTACAAGCTATTTTTGTCGGTAGTGTTTTCCTTGCCTTGTGCAAGCACTTTTTGTTTTCTTTGCATTAATACAGTAAAGTCTCGTTATATCGATATCGGATATATCGATAGTCCCGGTTATATCGATACTATTTCTATGCACGCGCGGAGAAAATTACATGCAAACAGGGTCGGATATATCGATAGTCCCGGTTATATCGATATTTTTTTGGACTCCCTTGAATATCGATATAACGAGACTTTACTGTATTTTGTTTTGTAAATACATATTTTTGTAAGATCAACTTTCCCGAGTCTACCTTTGTAGGGTCTGATTCTGCCCGGAACATTGTGAATACTGAACGTAAGTCAAGAGAACTTTTGTACATACTTTTTTTCCAATGGTGAAAATGTGTATTTTATAAGGTACTGTATTTCCAAAAGGAAATAATCACCTATCACCCCACTGTTGGTAATCTTAAAAAGTTCAACCTTAGGTACAGTGTGATTTTTGGAATGCTTGTGTCATGAGCGTCTGAAGAATTATATTTTTCAGTTTGAGCTCCACCTTCTCAGGTCATTTTAAAAACTCTGGGCTTTCAGCTGAATTGACTGACCTTTAATAACTCAGGAGCCTGTTTCTTCAGCTTCTCCATCTTCCACTCATTCTCGCAGGGGTTGAGGGAGGATGGCGGAGCGGTACAAGAACATTTACAGTCGGATCCAGAGCTGACTGTTTCCACAGTATAGAAATCCTCCACACGAACACTTCCACTGCGCAGCCGTGTGCAGGCATCCCTGCTCAGAGGTCGCATTATGCACTTACAGCGGCAGTCGGATCCTTCTGATACCATACGAACAGGCTCTGTTTCGCCAAATATCTGAAAATGGAATTAATCATTAAGTTAGTAAAACTGTAATATTGAAATGAATACGCAGCAAGGTACATTTGAATATGTTTGTTTGTGAGGAATTGACAATTGAGATGAACATGAACGGCTTAGTCTTCTCAACAAATTGTATCATTGACCTGATTGCATATTTTTCCTTCATGTTGACACTTTTTTTTCGACGAGAGGCAACATGTACAACACAACTCATATGGTAAATCAGAGGCCGGTATGCCATTCCCTCACCAAGCAGTGACTTATCTAACTCAGCTATTGTATCCCTGCTGAACATTAATGAATAAGTCTCTCTATTTTATGAAAGAAGAACAAAAGCAAGGGAAGGAAACTAATCCAAGTTGGTAAAAAAACATCCTTCCTCTCTTTCGTGTGTTCACTGTTGTGACTCAGAGGAACACCTCTAACAAAAAGACTATCACCTAAAGATGAGAAGGTTTCTTCAGCCGTCATCTGTACAAAAGTGAAGGTTTCGGACGTTTCGCCTCCTATCCAAGAGGCTTCGTCAGCGAACTAAAGTCTGACTGGTCGTATCGGCCCCATTTATATATCCCTAATGTCCAGACCTGGTGGCGCCGGACACAGCTATGATAGGTCCCTACTCTCAGGTTGGGGGGGGCGCGGGACCCCCCCCTGTGGCCCCACTGATTGTCCCTACATTCCTGACTAACGATTGGCCTATTACACCCACTCCCCCCGGTATCACCTCATCAGCATAACGACCCTCATCAGCATTGCGAAAGTTGCCTAACCTGTTTTGCCTGAGCAGGCTATTGTATGAACGATCCAAATTGAACCTCACACCACCAGACCGGTTTAATGAAGGATTTTGTTGTTTTATAAGAATCGCCTCTTTTACCCCCCTTTCAAACCATCTATGTTCTTTCGCTAAGATTTTAACCTCATTGTCGTCAAATGAGTGGTTGCTAGCTTTTAGGTGCAAATGTACTGCCGATTGAGGCCCACTAGTATTATCCCTGCGATGTTGATAAAGTCTTTTTTTGAGAATTTGTTGAGTCTCCCCAATGTACTGCTCTTTACAATTTTCATTCTTACAATGTATGGAATAAACTACATTACTTTGTTTTTCATTTGGTAGCCTATCTTTTGGATGCACTAATTTTTGCCTTAACGTGTTTATCGGTTTGAAATAAGTAGGAATTTTATGTTGCCAAAGGACTCTTTGTAATTTTTCAGAAACTCCTGCAATGTACGGTACTGCTACTCCTCTCCTTTTAGAATCTTGAGAATTATTGGTTTCGTTCGCTATTCTTTCTTTCTGACATTTGTTGAATGACCACTGAGGGTACCCACAGTTAGTGAGTGCTCTCCTGATATGTTTTGACTCCTTTTCTCTACCTTCAGTGCTAGTTGGTATTAGTTTAGCCCTATGCTGGAGGGTTCTGATAACTCCTAGTTTATGTTGTAAAGGGTGGTTAGAGTCAAAAAGTAAGTATTGGTCAGTGTGCGTAGCCTTCCTAAAGACTTCTGTTTTTAGCGCTCTGTCCTCTTTTATAATTACTTTACAATCCAAGAAGGCTAGTTGGTTCTCTTGAATGTCCTCACGAGTAAATTTAATGTTGAAGTCTACAGAGTTGAGATGATCTGTGAAGGATTGAATTTCTTGTTTCTTAATTATGACAAAAGTATCGTCCACATATCTAAACCAGTGTCTAGGTTTTGTCCCTGGGAAGGATGTGAGGGCCTGTTTCTCCATCTCTTCCATGTAAAGATTAGCCACTATGGGTGAAACTGGTGAGCCCATAGCACAACCATGGATTTGTTTATAAAATTTTTCCCGAAATTGAAAATACGTAGTATTAAGGCAGATTTCTAATAATTGGCAGATGTGATCCGGTTTCAGTTTGGTTTCAGTTTGGTTATATGAGGCACCACAGCAAAACCAAAGAGAGACAAAAGGGTAAATTTCAAAAATTACTTTTACTGAAACAATCTCAGCTACTGGTAAACACGCGTAAAATTAGGTATGAACAGTTTGCAAGGGAGAATTGGATCAAAAATTTGTCAGACAGAGATCTCTCAGAGACAGAAAAGGCGGTACTTACCAAAGGTTTAAATTTCTCAGTGACTCCTAAAACTATACCTACAATAGATTATATCACAGCTACTGAATCGGCTATTAAAAATAACAAACTTTCGTATGCAGAGGCAGATGATCTACGCATTAAAATATCAGCCCTTCTCAGTAGTGCCAAACTTCCTCCGTCCAACATAACATTAGAAGAGAGAAAGGCGTTAACTACTCTACAAAAAGACAAAAATATTACTATTTTGCCAGCAGACAAGGGCAGATGCACAGTGCTGCTCAACACATTGGATTATGAAGACAAAATAAATAGGTTAATCAGTGATTCTAACACGTATGAGCAACTAAAAAGGGACCCTTCCAATAGATACAAGAAAGAAATGATTGACTGTCTCCAAAAGCTAGAGAAAGGAAAACATATAGACAAACAGATGTATTTTAGATTATACCCGGGAGAGGCCACGCCATGTATCTATGGCCTGCCAAAAATACATAAAGAAGGGTTCCCCCTCCGACCCATTGTTTGTAGCATTGACTCCTCTACATACAATGTAGCCAAATATTTAAAAACTATTTTAGCTCCGTTGGTTGGTAACACAGAATACCACGTAGAGAACACCACAGGGTTTGTAGAGAGGATCAAAGACCTCATATTGGAACCTGAGGAAACTTTGGCATCATACGATGTGACTTCTCTCTTTACATCTGTCCCAACCCCAGCAGCAGTCTCAGTGGTGAGGACGAGGCTGCTGGCGGATGTTTCTCTGCATGAAAGAACCAAACTGAAACCGGATCACATCTGCCAATTATTAGAAATCTGCCTTAATACTACGTATTTTCAATTTCGGGAAAAATTTTATAAACAAATCCATGGTTGTGCTATGGGCTCACCAGTTTCACCCATAGTGGCTAATCTTTACATGGAAGAGATGGAGAAACAGGCCCTCACATCCTTCCCAGGGACAAAACCTAGACACTGGTTTAGATATGTGGACGATACTTTTGTCATAATTAAGAAACAAGAAATTCAATCCTTCACAGATCATCTCAACTCTGTAGACTTCAACATTAAATTTACTCGTGAGGACATTCAAGAGAACCAACTAGCCTTCTTGGATTGTAAAGTAATTATAAAAGAGGACAGAGCGCTAAAAACAGAAGTCTTTAGGAAGGCTACGCACACTGACCAATACTTACTTTTTGACTCTAACCACCCTTTACAACATAAACTAGGAGTTATCAGAACCCTCCAGCATAGGGCTAAACTAATACCAACTAGCACTGAAGGTAGAGAAAAGGAGTCAAAACATATCAGGAGAGCACTCACTAACTGTGGGTACCCTCAGTGGTCATTCAACAAATGTCAGAAAGAAAGAATAGCGAACGAAACCAATAATTCTCAAGATTCTAAAAGGAGAGGAGTAGCAGTACCGTACATTGCAGGAGTTTCTGAAAAATTACAAAGAGTCCTTTGGCAACATAAAATTCCTACTTATTTCAAACCGATAAACACGTTAAGGCAAAAATTAGTGCATCCAAAAGATAGGCTACCAAATGAAAAACAAAGTAATGTAGTTTATTCCATACATTGTAAGAATGAAAATTGTAAAGAGCAGTACATTGGGGAGACTCAACAAATTCTCAAAAAAAGACTTTATCAACATCGCAGGGATAATACTAGTGGGCCTCAATCGGCAGTACATTTGCACCTAAAAGCTAGCAACCACTCATTTGACGACAATGAGGTTAAAATCTTAGCGAAAGAACATAGATGGTTTGAAAGGGGGGTAAAAGAGGCGATTCTTATAAAACAACAAAATCCTTCATTAAACCGGTCTGGTGGTGTGAGGTTCAATTTGGATCGTTCATACAATAGCCTGCTCAGGCAAAACAGGTTAGGCAACTTTCGCAATGCTGATGAGGGTCGTTATGCTGATGAGGTGATACCGGGGGGAGTGGGTGTAATAGGCCAATCGTTAGTCAGGAATGTAGGAACAATCAGTGGGGCCACAGGGGGGGGTCCCGCGCCCCCCCCAACCTGAGAGTAGGGACCTATCATAGCTGTGTCCGGCGCCACCAGGTCTGGACATTAGGGATATATAAATGGGGCCGATACGACCAGTCAGACTTTAGTTCGCTGACGAAGCCTCTTGGATAGGAGGCGAAACGTCCGAAACCTTCACTTTTGTACAGATGACGGCTGAAGAAACCTTCTCATCGATGGACCACTCCTGTACGACTGAGAGCTTACACAGACGAACTATCACCTAAACACTTCTTATTTCACTGTGCTTTAGCAAGCAACCCCCGCCCACCCAAAAATACAAATATTGGAGAAACAGATGGGCTATATATACCGAGCAACCCCAGACTATCAACAATAAAAACATGGAAGGACCCTGGAGTGATTGAGATTGTCCTTGATGAAATGTCTTATTGTTGATCAATGACGCCATTGATCAACGAATTATGACAACTCACCAGTTTGCATAAAAACACAAAATATCTGTCTGTCCAACCCAGCTGGTGAGATCTGTGTCGAATATTGTTAACTGAAGAAATAATTTGCATAAAAGAGTATGTAGAGGGCAGTAAGGTGGATAGCTGGTGAAGATGTTTGCCTCACAGAGCAGAGGTGCTGGATTAAATTCCGTTCCGGCCTTCTTATGTAGAGTTTGCATGTTCTCCCTTTGTCTGCGTGGGGTTTCTGTAGGTAATGAAACCTTGAATGCAAATATCCCAGAGTTCTTTCTCCATTGCTATATCTGTGCATGTCACTGATCAATGATTTTCAGTACGAATTTCACAAGTTTGATTTGCTTTCATGGGCCAAATAAAATGTAGATTTGTCCCCTCATGCCTTGACTTTGACACCTGTGGTACATAGTTTTGCTCTAAAATATAGCACTATGGGTGAGAAGAATGAGCTGTTTATTTCTTTCTCAGCTTGCCCTTTAATGGGCAGTTAAGTGTTATGTTCTGCGGTAGTAAAATGTGCCACTCACTGAAATACCATGTCTTCTAAAAGCAAATGAGTAACCTGATAATGATTCTAATATGGCTCTATGTGATGAATTTCTTCTTTCCTATAATCAAGGGATGCATATAGGGGGCCCATTGTTATGGCTTGGGCAATATCAAGATGGCTGTGACGACAGACCACAATATCCCAAGATCCCAAAAGAATGCTTCCTTGATTGCATAAAGGTGTCTTAGGAAAGGCTGGGAAAGTGAATTAGATTTCAGCCCGTACTTTGATGGGGAAAGTTGTAGTTTGGAATTAACAGTTACCTAGGTGGAATCTTTGTGTTGAATCAATTGAGTTATTTACTCAAGTCAGGTGTCGAAGCACTTGATGGCCTGGCTATTTGGATTAAGTGAATGAGCAAATCAAGTTAATTGGAGGATGCACAACATGAAGGGGTTGAAGGCTTATTACATCTTTTGAATAAAGCAAAAGAGCACATCAAAATGTAGCATATGGGCCTTTTCTACTTTTGTTTTACCCTTCGTCACTGCGTTTGAAATGGAATGACGGGTTTAGGAGAGAAAATGGTCGAGGAGGCTGGTGAGTGGTGGGTTTGGGGGCTCATTAGTGAAGGAATGCAGTTTGAGTGGTGGGGGAAAGTACGGGGTTGGGGTGACTCGCCTTCCATCCATTACCGCACAAACACAGAGGAGGAGGGGCATATCTGAAGTAGAGCAGGACTCCTGTGTGCAGAGCCAGACCTAACCTGACCCGTGTCAAGTGAAAACACAGCAGGATGACAAATGCTACAACCACATGAAAACAGAGTGGATTAGCAGATTAAGCTTCTTGAGCAGTGGAAGAAAACTATTGCAGTTCCGCTAAACTCTCAGTGGATTAACCTTGCCCCTTTCCTGGATTATTCTTTGTCCGATAATTATAAAACTTTCTTTTGAATTAATCAAAGACCTGAAAAAGTGTGCCCCTCATTGGCGGACATGGTACCTGCATCCATTCTCAGCTACTTTTAAACATCTCCAGTGTTACTACCCACCCTGGGTTAATTTACACAGATAAAAACTGTGTTCAAAATCTACGGCCTTTTCAGGGTCTTCGAAACATTTCTGAATTAATTTAAGGATCAGTATAAAGCTAACAGAATGTATTTTTCTGAGCTCTGAAAAACACGTATACAGGTACATACTCTTCAATCAGAAAGATCCTCTGCTTTCTTCTCACAGCGGGTGATGGGTCAAGGAGCCATTCCTCTCGATTAAACCTCTGATTTTGTTGAATGCTATGAGTCTTTAACATACGCCTCTCGTGCGATCAAGTACAAGGTCAAAAGAACAGGACTCAACTAGGAACTCATGTCTGCACAATGGGAAAGGTCGTGCACAAGAGACAGAGAGCTCCATTAGATCACTTATTGCTCCAATTTCTGACAATGACGAAGTGAGCGTCCAATTGTACTTGGAGTTGCAAAAACTCAAGATGTGCTACACAGTAGATGGTGCCATTTATTTTTTTTTTTCACCTATAGAGTTTCACTTGTGTTGCCTTTGTATGTACAGTATAACCGCACTCATATAAACAAGTATGTCCCACTTTTAGTGCTTAATCAGAAAGTAATTAGCTGCACACTTGGGACGTCATAAAATGAATAGGCAATGGTGTTGTCCTACAAAAAACATGCGTGGCTATATATTTGTGCTTTGTCGAAACACAAATACTTGCTTATGACCTGCCACAGGAAGTGATTGGGCAGTTCTACACGGCAGTCACTGAATCAATCCTGCGCTCTTCCCCGAACCAAACTGTGATTGGTTTGGGGTCGCCACAAAAATGGGCAGTTAGGACGGCAAGAACCAAGACAAGGGCAGAGGAAATCCGACCGGACCCCTCGCAACCTGCCCACAACCTTTTCCAGCTACTCCCCTTAGGCAGGCGCTACCGATCGTTCCATCCGCACCAAATCCAGCAGACACTTAAACACACATTCTTCTCCCAAGCCATTAACTTTCTAAACAGTAACCCAAATCGAACTGTATGGTGCCACTTTGCAATTTTGCACAACCCTGTTTAACACAATCCCGTTATAATCATTGTAGCTCAAGGTCTGTACTCACTTGAACCACTGTTACTAACCTATAAAAACTCCAGCACTAGACACTTTGATCGCTCCATGAGTCGTCACCTTACCGTGGTGGAGGGGTTTGTGAGTCCCAATGATCCTAGGAGCTAAGTTGTCTGGGGCTTTATGCCCCTGGTAGGGTCACCCATGGCAAACAGGTCCTGGGTGAGGGACCAGACAAAGTACGACTCAGAACACCCCATATGAAGAAAAACACAAATGGATTTGGTTTTCCCTTGCCCGGACGCGGGTCACCGGGGCCTCTCTCTGGAGCCAGGCCTGGAGATGGGGCTCGTTGGCGAGCGCCTGGTGGACGGGTCTACACCCATGGGGCCCGGTCGGGCTCAGCCCGAAGAGGAAACGTGGGTCCCCCTTCTCAAGGGCTCAACACCCATGGGAGGGGCCTGAGGGGTCGGGTGCATTGTGAGCTGGGCGGCAGCCAAAGGCGGGGACCTTGGCGGTCCGACCCCCGACTGCAGAAGCTAGCTCTTGGGACATGGAATGTCACCTCCCTTACAGGGAAGGAGCCCGAGCTGGTGGATGAGGTCGAAAAGTTCAGACTAGACATAGTTGGGCTTGCCTTCACACACAGCCTGGGTTCCGGTACCAGCCCTCTCGAAAGGGGTTGGACTCTCTTCCACTCTGGAGTAGCACACGGTGAGAGGCGTAGAGCAGGTGTCGGAATACTTATTGCCCCCCGACTTGCCGCCTGTACGTTGGGATTCACCCCGGTAGACGAAAGGGTTGCTTGCCTCCGCCTTCGGGTGAGGGGACGGGTTTGTTGTCTGTGCATATGCACCAAACAGCAGTTCAGTGTGCCCATCCTTTTTGGTGACCTTAGGGGGGGTGCTGGAGAGCACTCCCCCTGGGGACTCCCTTGTTTTGCTGGGCGATTTCAATGCTCATGTGGGCAATGACAGTGAGACCTCGAGGGGCGTGATTGGGAGGAACGGCCCCCCGATCAGAACAGGAGTAGTGTTTTGTTATTGGACTTCTGTGCTCGACACGGATTGTCTGTAACAAACACTTTATTCAAACATAAGGGTATACATATGTGCACATGGCACCAGGACACCCTTGTCGCAGTTCGATGATTGACTTTATAGTTGTATCATCGGAATTGCGGCCTCATGTTTTGGACACATGAGTGAAGAGAGGGGCGGAGCTGTCAACTGAGTAGGCTCCGTTGGTAGGGGAAGATGCCAGTCCAACCTGGAAGACCCAAACGTGTTGTGAGGGTTTGTTGGGAACGTGTGGCGGAATCCCCTGTCAGAAGGAGTTTCAACTCCCACCGCCGGCAGAACTTTACACATGTCCCGGGGGAGGTGGAGGACATTGAGTCCGAAAGGACCATGTTCCGTACCTCCCTTGCTGAGGCGGCAAATCGAAGTTGTGGCCGTAAGGTGGTTGGTGCCTGTCGTGGCGGCAACCCCCGTACTCGCTGGTGGACACCAGTAGTAAGGGATGCCGTAAAGCTGAAGACAGCTGACAGGTATCGATTAACCAAGCGGAATGCAGCCTCGGTGGTCGCCGAGGCAAAAACAGGGGCATGGGTAGAGTTCGGTGAGGCCATGGAAGCCAACTTCCGGGCCGCTTCGAAGAAATTCTGGTCCACCAGCCGCCGTCTCAGGAGGGGAAAGCAGTGCACCACTAACACTGTGTACAGTGAGTATGGGGCGCTGCTGACCTCGACTCGAGACATCGTGAAGCTGGCAGAGTACTTTGAAGACTTCCTGAACTCCACCAACATGCCTTCCTTGGAGGAAGCAGTGTCTGGGGACTCCGAGGTGGGCTCTCCGATCTCTGTGGCTGAAGTCACCGAAGTGGTTAAAAAGCTCCTCGGTGGCAAGGCCCCGGGGGTGGATGAGATCCGACCAGAGTTCCTAAAGGCTCTGGGTGATGTGGGGCTGTCCTGGCTGACACGCCTGCCTCTGCAACATTGCGTGGTCATCGGGGAGAGTGCCTCTGGATTGGCAGACCGGGGTGGTGGTCCCCCTTTTTAAAAAGGGGGACCGGAGGGTGTGTTCCAACTACAGAGGGATCACACTCCTCAGCCTCCCTGGAAAAGTCTATTCAGGGGTTCTAGAGGGGCGGGTCCGTCGGAAAGTCGAGCCTGAAATTGAGGAGGAACAGTGTGATTTTCGTCCCGGCCGCCGAACAGCAGGGTCCTCGAGGGTGCATGGGAATTCGCCCAACCAGTCTACATGTGCTTTGTGGACTTGGAGAAAGCGTTACACGACATCCCTCATGGAGTTCTGTGGAGGGTGCTTCGGGAGTATGGGGTACAGGAACGCCTGATACGGACCGTTCGGTCCCTATACGACCGATGTCAGAGTCTGGTTCACATTGCCGGCAATAAGTCGGAATCGTTTCCAGTGAGGGTTGGGCTCCGCCAAGGCTGCCCTTTGTCGCCAATTCTGTTCATAACCTTTACGGACAGAATTTCTAGGCGCATCCGAAGCGTTGAAGGTTACTGTTTTGATGGCCTCAGTATAGAATCTCTGCTTCCCTACTGAAGCTGCTGCCCCCGCGACTCGACCTCGGATAAGCGGCAGAAGATGAATGGATGGATGGATAGACACTTTGAGACGCTAAATGACATCTGCATAATTGCACACTTGTTTTACTACAAATACGGTGACTGATCACTTTAAAATGGTTCACTGATTTTCTGCACCAACTGTACAACTGTTATTAAATTTCATTCTACCACAGATCACTTTAGCTCTGTTTCATACCTTGAACATTGTTTCATTTGTTCCTGTGAGGTACCATTTACATGAAGGAATTAGATTAAATTAGATGAGCCCAGGCGTCGACAAACCGCGGCTCCGGAGCCGCATGTGGCTCTTTAACCAGGTGATAAATATTGTATTTGCCATTTTGCAAATATTCTTTTTTTTCAAATAGACATTGAGTATTATATTTGAATTATTATTATTAAAGTAATCTTCAACCCAACGTCTTTTTTTCGGAGTTTAAAATGTTTTTGTTGCGTGCAGAAATGTAATTTCGCTTCTCTATAACAGTTCATTGATTCATAAATGCAACACACTATAGTTTGTTTATGCATATATAAAGGTAAAAAATGATGATGAAAAGATGCAGTGTTGTCTTCATTTTAAATGTCAAAAGAATTTTGTGGCTCCCAGTGTCTTCTTTTCTGTGGGAAATGGGACCAATGGCTCTTTGAGTCATAAAGGTTGCTGACCCCTGGATTAGCCTTTATGAGTGTCCTCCATACTTATTTGTCATGTATTTTTTTATGATGATACAAGTGCAGTATGTTCAACCCAAGACAAAATCCTTGTGTGTTCTACACACTTGGCTAATAAATCTGATTCTGATTGCAGTTTTTCGAAAATGTCACCATAAAATACATTTTTACTCAACGAATGACATTATCAGAAGAGAACTTGAAGAAGAGAACTTTAAAATTCACTTTTTTGGACTTGGATTTGTCTGCAATCGCATGCATTGTATGCTGTGCATGTGTTTGTTTAACCTTGGCGGACTTTTACTTTTGGTCTTCTTTTTATACTTAGTATTTTTTCTGTTCAGATGATTTTGATGTTTTACATTTTGTTCCTGCTGACCTTTATTTTAATACAATTTGTCAAACAACCTCCTGCTCCCTCCTGCCTGCTTTTTGGGATCCGCACCCGCCATCACCACCTTGCAAAACGTGACATCTATGAAACCATCCAGCTCAAAAACTCTTCTGACATGAATAGGTTTCATTGTGTTGCTATGATGACTGAACCTAAAAAATAATTTCATAAAGATAGCTAAGTGGAAGCCTTTGTACTTTGATGAATTGTAAAACATGGCGTAAAAACTGAAGTCATAAGCACTGGGATGTTAATTAACTCAGCTCAAAGAATATCAAGCCCCCACTGCTTTTGGCAGTATAGTTCTACATTCCTGCAGAGTTTCTTTATGTGGCCAGATACTCTGAAGTCTTTACCATCACAGTACATTGTCATGTCAAACATTGAAGGAACAAAGGACAGCATTAAATGACTTTCAGGTGAACTCGGCTATAAATTTTATAAGAGGCAGTTTCCCTGATGTATCAAATAAGTAACCCTTGAGATTTAAATTGATGATGGTAACAACACAAACAGGGGATTTAAATGCTTTCACGTTTGTTCATCAATAGTTTGTTTGAATAGGTTATGGCTGAAACCACAAGACGACACAAAAAGAATTATTAAAGAGAATATTATTTTTTCCTTCACATTGCTCCAGGTCCTTTGGATTTCTTTATTATTTGTGAGTCTCTTCTAAAACGAAAATACAGTTAAACGAGGGGTTAAAAAAAGAAAAAGAAACATTTTGAATCCTAAAATTGGTTTAGATTTAGAAGACGTGAGTACATGAAATCAAATCGAATCGTTCCAAAAATATCATGAGACATATATGTATTGAATCAACTTTTATTGGAGAGATATTTTTGGATTGGATTTGCCTTTATTAGTCTCTTTTTGAACGAGATGCCACATTTACAGTTGTCCCTGCCATGTGCATTCACGTTGCATTCTTGAGCTCAGCTGTACTTTAAAATAAACCATCCTTGACTCGTATTGTAGCCTGTGTATAGTTACATGTATTGAATTGGATATATGTTGTGTGTGGGGGTTTGTGATCCTCATGAGGGTCGCGGGGAGTGCTGGAGCCAACTGTCTTTGGGCAGTAGGCAGTGGACACACGGAAACAACCAACCACTTGCGCTCACACTCACCCCTAGGGACAATTTACAGTGTTCAATCAGCCTGCCATGCATGTTGTTGGAATGCATGCGGAGCCAGGGAAAACCCATGCAGACTCCACAGGGAGGCCAAAGCAAGGATTGAACTCACAACCTCTGCACTATTTGCCAAGTTATTTCCTGCAATTAGAATTATTTGGCTCGCACTTCAGGGTGTACCCCGCCAATTGTCCGAAAGCTTCTCAGCTTCTCGGCTCCAGGATACCCGTGACCCTGGGGAGGTTAAATTTCCGTTCCCTCTTGGTCCCTCAGATCCTCATCATCCCTCCATCTCTGTGTGCCCTCTGGCCGTCTCACCACAATGGGGTGCAGAGTTTTCAGCCGCTCTGCTCCCAAACTCTGGAACTCACTTCCACCCAACATCCGTAATATTGACTCCCTTCCTACTTTCAAATCGCACCTCAAAACCCGTACGTTTAAAATTTTATTTATTTTGTCTACTTTTGTCATTTGTCATTTTTTTCTAGTTTTGTCATTTGTCTAGTTTAATCAGCTATTTTATTATTTCTCATTTTATTTATGGTTTTATTGTTCTGTGCATTGTTCTTTTAATTGTAAAGTGTCCTTCAGTGTTCAGAAAGGCGCTGGTAAATTAAATGTATTATTATTATAAACAGATTAGAAAATAGATGGGAGGATGGATTACTTTTATGTGTGGAGTAAGGAAAACAAAGGTATATTTTTCCCCCCAAGAATATTGCAGATACATTTAAGGCTAAGATGTAGATATCTGCATCTGCAGAGGGACAAAACACCTCAACCCAAGGTAATGCAAAGATGGGAGCGTGGAAATGTCAATCATAATATTAAATACACACTTGTGTAAACATTTATTCAGAATTATCATATTCTTAAGCAGGCATGTCAGTCAGTCGATCAATTAACCCAAGTGAAGGAAATTGTGTGTGAGTGTGCGCGTGTGTGCGTGTCTGCATGTGTGTGTGCATGTGTGTGCGTGTGTGTGCGTGTGCAGAAGACAGGCGGCCAAAACTGGTGTTTAGAGATTAACATTTTTTACTTGATGCAGTGTCAATTTACAGGAAATATGTGTAGTATTGTCTTGTGATGAAAAATTAAGGCTTTGTTTATCCCTTCTTTTTAACATTACTTCATTGCTTCCACTGAGTGAAGCTCTGGATAACATCCCCGCTCATTCATATATATTTTGACACTGCTCGAACGCAACAAAGAACATTTCATTCATTCATTCATTTCCTTCATTTAATGACACCAATTATATGCCAGTGTGCCAAGCAATGGACACAGTCGAGTGAGCAACTGTCTCCATTTTTTTGGTGGTCATTCACCCCCGACTTTGCATTGATTGTTTTTTGGTTTATTTATGACCAAACACAGAGCAGGTGCCCACAGTGTTTCCCACGCCCCTCAACGGTGCCCTCCATGTCCCTTGTTCTCCTCTAAAAGGGGCTTTGTTTCTTGTTTTTACCTCTGGCACCAATATGGCTTCAGAACATACTTTATGACACTCTTTATAGACACAAGTTTTGGAGGCAGTTTACTACATTGCAACTCGTATCATGAACTATATGACATGAATCCTTGCATCGGTCTATTTTCAATACTCTTCACACCTCATTTGGATGGTAGGTGACCCAGACCCTGACTCACGGCTGACTTTAGGCTGGGGCAGTTACATCGGCACACTTGAAGACAACCATTTACATAACTGGATACATGTGTATATGCAGCTAACATTTCTTTTCTGAAATATGGGAGGAAGCAGGAGTACCTGGAGAAGAATCCCACATAAGGACATGGGGAGCGAAAACCTGAAGAATGCATACAGGATGGCCTGACTCAAGACTTAAACCCATATCTTCTCGACAGTGAAGCAGATGTGCAAAGCACTTCTCAAAGTTATTGTTATATTAGTGTATTTTATTACTCATATAAATACGGCACCGTGCAGGAGTGGTCGATCAATGAAAATGTTTGTTCAGCCATCATCTGTTGTTCTTTGAAGATGTCGGAGGTTTCGCTCCTCCAATCCGAAAATCTTCGTCAGCGAACTAAAAGTTATGCTGGTAGCTCTGGCCCTGTGTATATATATATATATATATATATATATATATATATATCCATAATGGACAGAGGTGGTGGTGCCTCTGCTTTGATTGGTCCCTGCACTAAGTTTGGGGGGAGCAGTGGACTACTCCCTGAAGCTAATCTGATGACTTCTTTTCTCCTGTCTGACTACCTCTAATGTTCTATGCCTGGCTCTGATTGCCCCATTAGCTCTGGTATCACCTCATTAGCAGGACTAAGCCTTATGTGGTAATGACCTAAGAAGTTTGTTGGAAGCATGGTGTAAATTAAACCTGAAACCACCAAGGCCATTTAGTGAAGGGTTTAGTTGTTTTACAAAAATTGCTTCCTTTACTCCCCTTTCAAACCATCTATTTTCTTTATAATAATAATAATAATAATAATAATAATAATAATAATAATAATAATAATAATAATAATAATAATAATAATTATTATTATTATTATTATTATTATTATTATTATTATTATTATTATTATTATTATTATTATTATAAGCGCCTTTCAAAAATTTAACCTCACTGAAGTCAAATGAGTGGTTGCTGGCTGTTAGGTGTATATGTACTGCAGATTGAGGCCCATTAGGATTATCTCTGCAATGTTGATCAAATATTTTTGAGCATTTGTTTGGTTTCCCCAATGTATTGCTCTTTACAATCTTCATTTTTTTCAATGTATCGAATAAACTATATTACCGACGCTCCACAACCTATGAACGAGTTACGTTCCGAGCGGTCGTTTGTCAGTTGAATTCGTTCGTAAGTTGCTTCTGTGCTATTTCTTGCTATATTTTGTAGGGAATGTATGTTTAAGGTTCATATCGGTATGTTTAAGGTTTATATAAGTATTTTAATTTAATTTTTACAACTACAATACAACAATACAACTACAACTTTATATAAGCATGTTTCAGGCTTGTATAAGTAGTATAGGCAGTGTACAAGCAGTGTTTGAAATAACGTCTGCCCGGAGGCCCGGGGCATACAACTTTTACGTCGGGCGTACAACTTTCAAAACGCCTCGGCCCAGGTGGCCGACAACTTCTTCAAGAAACAAACAAAAAAAAACCAACAATTATTTGCAAATCAAACGTTTGTTTTCTCCAATAAAAAGCAAAAAAACCGCTACAAGAAACGTGGACTCCTCTTTAAGCCACGTGGACTCCTCTTTCTAAGCGGCTTTCAAAACTTTCAAGTACACTTTTCCGTCACGGTATAGTCCGAAGCACGAAACATGCTTCTGAATGGCTGCCGTGCAGAGGATGCAAATTGCCAAACGAACGTTCGCAGAGCAGACAACGCAACACAAACATTGCATTGTGGACCTTGACGACAAACGGCAACTGGAGCGAAATCTTCAGCAAGGGATGTTTACAATAAATTAAGCAAAGGAGAATTTGTGGTAGGTACATCCTTAATAAAATCCATCCTTAATACTTTGCAACATTTTTTTTTTGCGATTAGCCGTCTTATTGTGTTTCAAGTTGTGAAAAATGGGGCAGGCAACTTTTCAGAGTCATCTGCCCGGGTGTCCGCTAACTTTTTGTCATGAGTTTCAGACACTGGTATAAGTAACCTGGTTTGTAGTGAAAAAATAAATAAACATAAAATAAAAAATGAACATTTAATAAAATTAACTATATGATCTATAAAGATATGTACAGTACGACATGTGCAACTGGAGAGAATACTACTTATGTTAGGGTGAGAGACAGAGACACTCACGTAATAAGATAAATGAAATGAAGTTTATTTATCCTCTCCGGACATGGCCACATGGTGGAGATTAACCCTCTTCTTGAAACGGGAAAACCACCCATGGCAGGCAGAAAACGTTTCTTTGACAGCGCTTCCCCCAGCTTTTGCCCTGACATCCTCAAAGATAGATTTTGCCTTCTCCTGAATGAGCATAAGGCTCAGAGGAATACGCCGCTGCCGTTGATCCTCGAGCTAAATGGTGCAAAGTTTCTCCATCTCTCCTAAGACTTTCCCTCTTTTCTTGCTAATGATCGTCGATTGAATCAGTACTGCACCTTTCACGTGTTCCATTATGCGATCTTTCTGTTTATAAATGGTACCGATGGCCGAACGATTCATGTTGTATGCGCGTGCAACACACAATTTTCTCTCCCGCATAAAGCTTCTTTATTATTGCCACTTTTCGTTTCAAATGAAACAGGAGGTAACTCCAAAGACTCACACAAAAAAACATTCTTTTCATTTCCACTCTTACTAGAAGCCTTTTGCTTTTCACCAACCATATTGATACTGTATTTAAGAATAAGAAATGTCAAGCACGCTGGAGATATGTTTATACATAAAAATCAAATTTCTATTCCCTCTCGTTCCCTCAGATCCTCTTCCTCCCTCCACCTCTGTGTGCCCCCTGCCCGTCTCAGCACGATAAGGGACAGAGCTTTCAGCTGCTCTGCCCCCAAACTCTGAAACTCACTTCCTCCCAACATTCGTAACATCGATTCTCTTTCCACCTTCAAATCCCATCTCAAAATCCACCTATTTTAAATTGCATTTTCTGTGTAGCGCTTTCTCTTGTTTCTATTTAGAATTGTTTTATATTTATTATATTCTATTTGTGATTGTAGTTTATTTATTATAGTACCTCTGCTTGTCTGTGACTGTAAAGTGTCCTTGAGAGATTTACAAGGCGCTTAAAATATTATTATATTATTATTATTATTATTATTATTATTATTATTATTATTATTATTATTATTACACTGGAGCACTGCGGCGAACTGGGCAGAAGAACCCGGATGTGGGATGGATGCTGGGCAAGCAAGACCTTTGTCCATTAGGGATATATATATAGGGCCAGAGCTACCAGCACAACTTTAGTTCACAGACGAATCTTTTCAGAGGAGCATCACCTTCAAAGAAGTACAGAAGACGGCTGAAGAAATCTTTTCATCCTCCTATAAATACACTTTTGGGACACATTCTTGAGGTGTCACATTTTTCCATTTTACCAACAGGAGCTGAAAATAGAAGAAAATATGGAGTCCTTTAGAACTAGAATGTGTTTGTGGGAAGGCTTTCTCTCAATGTTGGATGAAAGGGCCCCGCTCAATGTCTTTATTCCACTCCATCAAAAAAGTGTTTGATGCAGTTGGGTTTCGGGTTCTTCAGAGGCCAGTTATTCCAAACCAAACCCATTAAACTAGATTTATACATGTCGTGCTTTTTTGTGTCGCAGTTCTGTCTCAGAAGCAGCCCTTTGTTTTCAACAGCCCCAACATACAACTTTTCAAGGTCACAAATAGCTCAAAATGAATGGGGGGATGTATCGTCACATGGCAAAATGCTTTGTTTGCATCATTTTTACTGTTTTTCATCATGCCAGCAATCCATTTTCTAATCTGCATATCATCACAGGGTCACGGGGGGGTGCTAGAGCCTAACCCAGCAGTCTTTGGCAAGGGGCACCCTGAACTGGTTGCTAGTTTGCATGTTCTACCCGGGCCTGCATGAGTTTTATCCGAGTCCTCCGGTTTCCTCCCACAATCCAAAAACACGCATGGCAGGCTGATTCCAAATTTTCCCTTGCTGTGATTTCAAAATTGTCCCTTGGTGTGAGTGTGGGCGCAAATGGTTGTTCATTTCTACGTGCCCTGCAATTGGCTGGCAAACACTTTCAGGGTGTCCCCCGCCTCCTGCCTTAAAACGGCTGGGACAGGCTACAGCACCCCCTGTGATCGAAGTGAGGACAAAGCGGTAAGGTAAATGAATGAATAACTTGCACGCTTTCATGTCGCAATATTTAGGGGTCTTGTGAGCAAACTTTTTAATGTGACCTCTCAATGGTGGCCGGCAACTCACTTCACGGCAAGCAGCAGTTTGGCAGAATGAAAAAAAAAAGAGATTAATGTCAAAGTAAACATTAAACAACGTCATATTGTGAATTTTAACATTTCACCAACAAAACTTTGCCGCAAGAAAGGATACTATCTCAATGCTAATACAAATCCAAGCAGTATTATGCACTGCTGTCTGAATGATCAAAGGAATTATTTGAATGCAAATAGGTGCAGCATGACATGCAGACCGGCAAAATGATAATAATGCTGATGAGTATACTGGTGATGAATGAATCCCTTAGTTGAGTGGAACTTTAGTCTGCATAATTGTATTATACTCCTGGCCACCAGTAGCGCCATATAAGGAATTTATCAGCTTTGTGCATCCTCTTCTCTCACACCAGCTACCTTCATGTCCTCTTTGACAACATCCATTAACCTCCTATTTGGTCTTCCTCTCTGTCTCCTGCCTGGCAGTTCAAGGCTCAGCATTTTAATTAATTTAAACAGAAAGATGGCTTGAGATAGGAGTGCTTTGAGGCATGCATAACGAATTGTGTTAGAAAGAATGAAGTCTGTAGTTCAAGGCTCCTTTATGGTTGCACACAAGTTGGATGTCAGAGTTGCAACCTGCATCATAATAAATAAATGATAAATGGTGTATTGTTTTTACAGTAAGCATTTTTATGTTTCCAAATGGTGCTGAATTGAATTTTACCCCTTTTGTGGGTTGTGTTTCTGCACAATGCTGATGAAACAAAGATACATCAGAAAGGGATCCTGTTGGGTGAAGCTTTGGATTTGAATCTTCATAAAAAAAAGCAATTCTGACCAACAAGCATATCAAAGTGAATGCATATGCTACAACAGTGGATTGCAGCTTGTATTGTAACCCCATTGAGTTGATCCTTCCACATGCTGGAACCTGCAACTTGCGAAATGGCAGCTTTACTCTTCATTGACTTCCACCCCGTTCCCGTTTTTGATTGTATCCAGAGCAGACAGTTGTGAGACAGTCATGCACCATACTTGGATAGAGTTGAGTGATTCTGTGCTGTTCTCTCGTGGTAATAGGAACAGCTTGCAAAACTCAGGCTACGTTTACATGTGTGATCCATTACAGTCAGACAGTTAACTGTCTATGTATTATTTATCTGAAGAAACACTGCAACATCAACCAAAATAATCTCGATGGCATATGTGCACTGATGTTTTATGCAACTTGATGATAAACGTCTTCACCCAGAATGCACTTCTGCACAGTGTCGATGAGTTTACATTAAAATCATAAACTGAAGCAAACAAACATGATCATGGGGAAAAAACATATATAGGAATCTAAATGCTTTATAGGAGCTGTGTTGATGCTGACAGGTCTGACATTTAGTTTCCAATTGAAAAAGATGGCACAGATGTTATGTTTTTTCTTGCATGAAGTGCTAGTTTTTTCCCATTTTGTTTAATTCATTTAATTAATACCTAATGGAGAGCTACATAATTTGTCATTAGTGGCAATGTTATTTTGTTTTGTCTTTCATTGACTTTACTTCAATTTTGCATTAAAAAGTGTACTGTATCTATGAAAATGTAATATGGTGCCTGGGCAAAATGTGGCAATTCCATTTCAGCGTTTTGCGGACTACTGGATGCGATACTATTTTATTTATAGATGCGTGATTGCGAAAGTTCATATTCGACCATTGTGTGTCGCGGGTTTGGATGGACTGGGAGATTAAATGGGTTACTTGAGCTCAGCAGCTGTCTAAACAAGGTCAGTCAGATATTATTGCTTTCCCAGCAAGTGCCGTCCTTCAGACGACTACACTCGAGTGACATCAAGTCCTTACGTTCGACCCTTTTGGGTACTTCTGTTCAAATATCTCTTTCAGATGATTTCTTCAAACATAATGTCGCCGATGAATAGGAGAAACACCTGCAGAAACATGATGGGTGTTTGGCGTTTTTTTCTGGCTAATTGAAGAAATACATTAAGAAAAATAAATAAAAAGAGAATGAGTGTGAATCGAAACGAGACTGGTTATCTTAAGAGATTTACACGTTATCTCTACATACCTTGTTCTGTGAAGCCGCATCCTTGCACAGGACCAGCAGACATGCAAACAAGTTCGTGTATCTCCACATCATTTCTGCCGTGAAAGCTGAGACGCAAAACAAACCGCTGGTCACCACATTCACTCAGTAAGTGGCCATAAAGTGAAGGGCCCCTAATTCAGCTCCATTTCACACAAGAGGATCATACAGTGAGTGACCGTGGGTATGATAAAGGGTGGCATCCGCTGTCCTACTCTTGGGAGGGGCTTATCCTAAAATCGTGTTCAGTCTGAACAAAGCCAACATACATCCCGCGTGCTTATTAATAACAGCACAGCACATGACCTACTGTTTCGGTGTTCCTGTACTACTACTAACACTAATGTTGATAACACCCAAAACAACTGAATTCGTGTTTTTTTTTCATTATCGTCATCCTCGTTAATTAAATGTCATCTCGGTTCCCCTGACGACAAAGTTTACTGAAACGCACGCAAAAGACTGAGTTTAAACATGCCAACTGGAAAGTTGAAAAGCTAATTGTAATAGCAAATGCAGTTTGCGCCATCACGTGGTTACTCATTGCTTTGCAATCCAGATCGTGAATGGGGTGTCTGAAATGTTAGGGAGATGTGTGCAGCATAGTTCACATCCTGCCCACGCAAACCAGATTTATTTTGTGTGCAATTTCAAAAGACAGATTTTTTGTTAAAAAAAATGCACTTACTCACCACTGCAAGTCAGAGGTATGTTGTAATGTGAAACAGAATATTAAAGTAATTTATTGATACAAATGTTTGCCTCAATGGGGAAATTATATTTACAGTTCTCTGAATTTACTGCATGCATTAAATTACACCAGTAAGTGTACACGAAAAAAAAGACAAAACAATGACCGTCTTCGAACGTAGTATCAAAAAGCAAACACAAATGCCATTAAAATTTTGAGTGAACGCTGGCGCGAATGGCCGCACAAAAAAAGTTCTTATCCCATGACTGTGAAGTGTCCTTGATAGTTTTGAAAGGTGCTTAGAAATTAAATATACTGTATTATTATTATTATTATTATTATTATTATTATTATTATTATTATTATTATTATTATTATTATTATTATTATTATTATTATTGCGATTGGCTGACAACCAATTCAGGGTGTCCCTCGTGCCCGAAGACAGCTGAGATAGGCTCCAGCTCCCCCCACCACCCTAATGAGGAATAAACGGTACGGAAAATGGATGGATTATTATTATTATTATTATTATTATTATTATTATTATTATTATTATTATTATTATTATTATTATTATTACATGAAGTAACTCCAAAACACACAAAATAACATTGAGTGTTGAAAGCATTTGACACAATGACCTCACCATGCATCTATTTTATTTATCTTTAACTATACGTATTTAATTAACCCTTTCAGGAACTTCAGTTACTAGAGTGGACATCATATGTTATCAGGGCATAGCGCACATAAAAGGGTAAATGCATTGTGAAAAAATCTGAGTCGTTAAGTGAGATTATTAGACATGTGGCTATATTAATGCAATGAGTCTTGTGATAAATTTCAGACTATTTATGTCACCTATGCAAAGTGGTGGTGGACCTCATAAAAAGCAGGCAGGAGGGAGGAGGAGGATATACATGAAAGATGGAGAGAACTAAATTTTAATCATCAAAGACACAAAGAGTCCAAAGTAAGAAACAAAAACCATGACTGAAAACAAAGCATGACAAGAACCAATCAAACATGATTGGATGAAGCAGACAAGGGTGAAACACTGAAGGGTCCTTTTAAACCGGGGATATCAATCTATTTTTGTCTCGGGCCACCTTGCTGTTATGGTTTCTCTTGGAGGACCATTGTGAATTTTGGGAAACCATATAAATGTTTAATGCCCTTCATATATTACATACACAGCGCACAACAAACTGATAGCTCACTAGTTTTAAAATCAGAAGTCAAGAATAATGACCGTTATTGTGGATTTCATATTGTAATTCAAAGCAAGCTTGATTTGCTTTCGTGGGTCACATCAAATAACGTGGCTGGCCAGATCTGTCCTCCGGGACTTGACTTAGACACCTGTGTTTTAAACTGTCACTAATGACAATGACCAACAGATGTGTGACTGCAGGCAGAGCCCTATAGTGGCACCTGTTGGTCACAAACAGAAACATGACAATTTAGTAACAGCTAAATGATATGCATATGATATGGGCATTAGCTGGTGTGAGCACATAATTAGGATGTGGCAATGATCCATCCGAAAAGGACGGGTGTAAATACCTGATGCGGTGCATCAGTTATGTAATGGTTTATGCTTAGCATTTTTCCAGAAAGCATGGAGGATGAAACGGAATGGATTCAACAAAAATGCAAGTGCACAGCATGGACAAGCGTAACAGGCTATGATTGACACGGATGCTCAATCAGATTTGTAAACACTCGAGAAAATTGTCATGGCAGTTATCCTGTGCTTGGGAAGTCTGTTACGCCTTGAGAAGCTCCACCAGGTCCATGAAAGCCTCCGGGAACGTTGTCAGCGTTTGGTTCAGTCTCCAGGCGGCCAAGTAGAGACCCTGCGTGATATGGTGATCCGTTCGTAAAGCGTGAACAGGAACGATAGTATGCCATGCTCATCACATGTTCTTTGAATATTTAGTCACAATAGTCTGTTTGGTGCGCATTGTGCCCCATTTTTTTCACATGTCATGGATCAGAAATAGAAAAGATGAAAAGCATTTCAGACCATGGCCAGAATGTGAAAAATGCGACAGATGCCTCAGACTGTGGGACATGCTGGGAAGGAATGTCCCATGGTAGATAATAAGCTGCAAAATGGTGTGCCTTTGACTCTCTGAGATTCAGCAGCATGCTCATAGAACAATTTGTCATGGATTTAAGATAATACTTTAAGGAAATTAATTAATCTTCAACTTGAATTTAGAGACAAATATGGCCGACATAACATTGGTTTCTATGTTTTGGGCTGCAAGAAACACTATATACCATATGTAGCCTAACCTAAAAACCATTGTGAAAGTGACTCTGCATAATACCTTGGCACACTGCAGATTAATAAATCTGTTCTCCATGCCCCATTATTTACCAAAACCACAGATGTCAAATTCCGGTCCTTGAGGTTCGCTATCCTGCGTGTTTGAGATGGTTCCCTCCCTGGACAGGCTAAGTGACTATGTGTACCATCGCAAGATGGTGCCAATGTGCTGGTAGCAGAGAAATTGAAGAAGAGTGTCTTGTGAAGAAGAGCGTCCTGGAGGAACAAAGACCAGCAGAGAAATGTCAGCTACAAAAGTGTGCTCAGAGCCCACCTCTTGGGACAGACTGATGGAAGACGAAAAAGTAGTCTACATGAGGTATACTTTTCCAAATATAGTCCATCCATCCATCTGTCCCTCCATCTATCCATTTTCTATGAAGGGTCAAATCGCTATGGCAGCAGCTTTAGCAGGGAAGCCCAGAGTTATCTATCCCCATTTACTTTTTACTCTTCTCGAGGGATCCCAAGTCGTTCCCTGGTCGACCAGGAGACACAGAAAGCACTCTACCTTTTTGCGAATGAGGACCATTGTTTCAGATTTAGAGTTGCTGATGATCATCGCATCACAGTCAGTTGCAAACTGCTCCAGTGAGAGTTGAAGATCCTAGCTTGAAGAAGCCAAAAGCACCACATCACCACACATAAAGTATATTTGCGTATTGAAATTTACATTTTCATACGGAATTATAACACATTCCATTTAAAAAGTATTCTATAGAAATAAACGTAATGCCATCCATTTACTACTCCGCTAGTCTTCACGAAGGTTGTCTTGGGCCAGAATGTAGCGAGCTGATTGGGAACCAATTGTCAGGCACTCATGCTCACAATCACAGCTCGGGACAAATTAGTGTTCCATTAAAGGACAACCAACACCATTTTTTTATCGCATTTAAAATACCCAAAACACGCAGGCTGATATTTTTAGTCAAATGAAAAACACCAATAAAAATTACTTAAAGTGTCCCAAAACTACTTCAAAATGACCTAAGAAAGTTTCAGTTTCAGAAGGTCCCGCCCCCTTGTTCGCGACGTCACGGCAGTACGTCGTGCCTTGCTCTAGAATCAAAACAATGGCTTCAGATTCGGAGAAGATGCTTTCTTGTTACTCATCCAATTATGAATATGATTCAAATAGTTCTATGGAGGAAATCATAAATGTTTGCAATTGTTTAAAGAAGTACTTCCATATCAATTGAGCCGTCAGGACTCCAATGTTGCGTCCCGGAAAATGCACAAGATGGCGCCCAAGCTCCGTTGGAAATGGGTTGATTTATCTGCTGGGAATTTGTGTCAACTCGTATCAAATAGTAGTCTTGGTGCATCACACAATGATTCACCATCGCGTTATTTGTGTTTTCCTTTTAATTTCGCCCTTAACACGGATCAACACGAAGTTTTAATACCAAACAAAGTACCCAAAACGTATTGTGTGTCGCTTTCTCGGGCAGGGGCATTCCAGACGTGACGTCAGGTAGGGCATCGTCATCAACTCGAAAACAAGACTTCCTGAATATTCAGTGCGATTCTTAAAACGTAATATGTACCTATATAAGGTGGAATCTTTGTAAAATATGCTCAGTTGAAGTCATTTGAAGTGATTTTACAAATTATGGACACAACTTGTCCGGAGGCGTCGGTTGTCTTTTAACCTGCCATGCATGTTTTGGGAACGTAGGCTGTGTAAACCGTCGTTTACACAGCCTTTGTTGAATTTCTTCACTTTGGCATTCACATCACTGGGCAGAAATCACAACGCGTCAACAATCCTTCATGATTCATGATGCTTTGTCGGATTCCTCTGGTCCGCACCAGTTCTAAGCCAGCTGATAATTATATTTTGAAATAAAACCTCAGTGTATACTGTTGATGAGAAGGTTTCTGCAGCCGTCATCTGTACAAATTTGAAGGTTTCGGTCGTTTCGCCTCCTATCCAAGAGGCTTCGTCAGCGAACTGAAGTCTGACTGGTCGTATCGGCCCTATTTATATATCTCTAACGTCCAGACATGGCGGCGCCGGACACAGCTATGATAGGTCCCTACTCTCAGGTTGGGGGGAGCAGAGGACCACTCCCTGTGGCCCCACTGATTGTTCCTACATTCCTGACTAACGACTGGCCTATTTGCCCCACTCCTACCGGTATCACCTCACCAGCATTACGAATGTTGCCTAACCTGTTTTGCCTAAGCAGGCTATTGTATGAACGATCCAAATTGAACCTCACCCCACCAGACCGGTTTAATGAAGGATTTTGTTGTTTTATAAGAATCACTTCTTTTACCCTCCTGTCAAACCATCAGAAACTCCTGCAAATTACAAAGAGTCCTTTGGCAACACAAAATTCCGACTTATTTCAAACCGATAAACACGTTAAGGCAAACATTAGTGCATCCAAAAGATAGGCTACCAAATGAAAAACAAACTAATGTAGTTTATTCAATACATTGTAAGAATGAAAATTGTAAAGAGCAGTACATTGGGGAGACTCAACAAATTCTCAAAAAAAGACTTTATCAACATCGCAGGGATAATACAAGTGGGCCTCAATCGGCAGTACATTTGCACCTAAAAGCTAGCAACCACTCATCAGAATCAGAATCAGAATCATCTTTATTGCCAAGTATGTGCAACACACAAGGAATTTGTTTCCGGTAGAACACGATGCACTAGTATCGTCGTCAAAAAAACTGCTAAGTGGCACTATAGAGTTCCATTTTGGCTACTGTTGAAAGAGTTCAAAGAGTTCAAAGAGTTAATGGCTTGGGGGAAAAAGCTGTTTAAATGTCTGCTGGATTTGGTGCGCATGGATCGGTAGCGCCTGCCTGAGGGGAGTAGCTGGAAAAGGTGGTGGGCAGGGTGCGGAGGGTCCAGTAGGATTTTCCGCGCCCTAGTTTAGATTCTTGCAGTGTGCAAGTCCTCGAGAGTGGGTAGGGCGGTGCCAATGATTTTTTCCGCCGTCCTAACTGTCCGTTGAAGTCGGATTTTGTCCATTTTTGTCGCGGCCCCGAACCAAACGGTGATGGAAGAACACAGGATGGATTCGATGACAGCCGTGTAGAAATGTTGCAGCATCTCCTGTGGCAGGCCA